>NW_007727072.1:183279-189522 GCF_000696425.1 Galeopterus variegatus | reverse complement strand
CGGGAGCGCCGCCGCGCTTCCCAAGCCGCGCACTGTAGCAGTGCGCCACCGGGCCGGCCCCGTGACTTGCACTTTTAAAGGCTCCCTCTTGCTTCTCTGTGGAGAATAGACTATAAAAGGACTAGAATGGAAATGAAGAAACCAGTTAGGGGACATTACAGTAAGAATAAATTAAGCCCACAGGACAAAGAGGACAAGAATGGAACCAATAGTGAGAAAGGCATATTTTGGGAAGATGACAAGCTAACGGAGGGTCCAGTCTGTCTTATCAGACTAGAAGAGGCTGACTCTTAAGAGACTGGGTGATACCGTGAGAAGCAAGCCAAGTCACCCTGCAGAAACCCAGGAAGGCTCCGAAAGTGGAGGCACCAGGCAATGCAGAAAGTGAATACGAGGCTAAAGACAAGAGATTCGGATGATCATGACACTTAGAGGTTTTCTCCAAAAAATACTCTGACTACTGTATCTCCTTCAGTGAGGCCCACCAGTTGACGACCCTCTCTATAAATTCAGAACATCCACACAGCTTTTTAGTGTCTCATTCTTTAATAAGAATAGTTAAGATGACCAAGAATTTGGGGAAAGCTTCTAATATTAAAGAAAGCATAAAACAAACAGAAAATAGTCATTTGAAGGAAACAAAGACAATGCAGGGTGCAGAATAAAACATTTTTAAAAAGCCCCATTTACATATAATATCCTCAGAAGAGTAAGAGAAGATACTGTGAGCATGCTATAAAAAAGCACACAATGCTATAAAAAGCAACAGAGAACAGACAGAGCTTTGAGAAACCATAAGTATGCTAGCTAGAATTAAAAAACTAATTTAAATATAGGGCTGGAAGATAAAGTCTAGGAAATTCCTTCAAAAGTAGATCAAAAAGATAAAGGCAGGAAATAAAAAATATTTTTTTAAAAATAAGGAATAAGTCCAAGAAGTCTAAAAGCCAATGAATTTGTTTCAGAAAGAAAGAACAGAGAAAACAGAGGGAAAGAAACAATGAAGGATAAATTACAAAGAAAATTTCTCAGAACTGATGGACACGAAGTCCAAACTAAAAGTGGCACGATAACTAGAAATCAGGCCTTGCCAAATCACATTATTTCAAAATTTCAGAATTGTAGGAATAAAGAAAAGATCATAAAAACATCAAGAAAAAGAAACATTGCATACAAAGAATTAAGAGACAAAGAGGTATCAGACTTCTAACAACTGGTATGCTTCAAAATGTTGAAAAAAAGATTTCCAGTCTAGAATTTTACCCCCTGCAAAACTACCATTCAAGAATGATAGTAGGTTAAAGACATTTTCAGATATACCAATTCTCAAAATTTTACCCCCCATGTACCTTTTCTCAGGAAGCTGTGAGAGGATGTACTCCAGGAAAATGAGGAAGTAAATCAGAGAAGAAGACATGGGAACTAGGAAAAAGAGATCCAATGCTGGAAAGAGATCAAGCGAATTTCTAGGACAATGGAGAAAGGAAATATCAGGATAAGAGAAGAGCCCAGGCCAGGGAGTACCCCGTCCACACTGGAGCAGGAGGTGGGAGGGCACTAAGAGGGGCCCCAGTAAAACAATGGCACTGAAAAAAAATAAGAGGCACTGAGATACTGTCTGTTTAACCATGTAGAAAATTGTATGAGAGAAACTGTTGAAGGTCAAAGAAATTATGCAAATAAAAAAAGAATGAGACAGTTATCAATTCCAGGTAAAAACAAAAACTCTATGAGAAAAGAAATGTCACATGATATACTAGTTGACTCAGCAGAGAACACTATTTACCCAGTCATAATAATGTAAATATTGAATATTAATTTAACATAATTATGATGTAACTCTATTAGGCTGAATTAGAAGGGTAAGCAACTGCAGGGAAGAGAGCTGTTTAAGAAAGGTAAGTCCTCAGGGCTGGCCCGTGGCTCACTTGGGAGAGCGTGGTGCTGATAACACCAAGGCGACGGGTTTGGATCCCTATATAGGGATGGCTGGTTAGCTCACTTGGGAGAGCGTGGTGCTGATAACACCAAGTCAAGGGTTAAGATCCCCTTACCAGTCATCTTTGAAAAAAAAAAAGAAAGAAAGAAAGGTAAATTCTTATCTACCATAATAGAAAATTAGTTAAGTAAAATTTACAAATTAAGTAAATTAAGAAATAGAAATTTAAATAATTATTTAGAATAGGTGCCAGCAAACTACATCCCATAGGCCAAATCATTTTTGTAAATAATTCTGTTTTTGTAAATAAAGTTTTATGGGGACATGGCCATGCCCATTAATTTACATATTACCTATGGCTGCTTTCTAGCTACAAGGCAGAGCTGAAAAGTTGCAGCAAAGACTATAAGGCCCACAAAGCTGAAAATATTTACTATCTGGTCCTTTACAGAAAGTTTACTGACTCCTGATTTAGAAATAATGGAGATAATACGTAAAGAAGTAGCCAAAAGGGTAAAAAGTGTTTTTTCTGAGCTGTCTTTTGTTATATCTCTGAGTACTGGTTGGCTTTTTAAATTACACAACTTAGGGCTGGCTGGTTGGCTTAGTTGGTTAGAGCATGGCCTTGGAACACAAAGGTCTTGGGTTCGGGTCCTTGTACTGGCCAGCTGCCAAAAAAGAAATATTGCATGTATTAGTGCTTTTGATAAAAAAATAAGAAATTCTTGTTTTCAAGTAGTTGTCCTAATGCCACTGGAGAGACGCAGAGAGAGAAACTGGTCTGACACCAGGGTTCACGCCTGAGCCTTGCCTGCTGTCTCCTGCTGTTTGCCAGCTGTCACCATCCCATCTAAATGGGGCTGAGTGAGTCAGAGCTGCCTGGCCAGGGCTTTACAGGGCCTGGACACAGGACTGTAGATACCAGAATTGGGAGGACCCATTCCGGGCCAGCCTCCTGTCTCAAGCCATCATTTGGTAGTGTCAATATTATCAATGAGTAGCAGTATAATAGTACAGGGGTTTAAGTGCCTACGAACTCTATTGTTAGATTGCCTCGCTTCACAAAATCTGGGACCACAGGCTGGCTGGCTAGCTCAGGTGGTTAGAATGTGGTGTTGTAACACCAAGGTCAAGGGGTTGGATCTCTGTACCAGCCAGCTGCCAGAAAAAAAAAAAAAAAATCCAGGATCTCCCTCTAAGTAGCTATGACCTGGGCAAGTTATTTCATATCTCTGTGCCTCCATTTTGTCATTGATAAATGGTGCTAATCATGCCTCCTTATAGGGCTGTAGTGAACTTAATTCATCTAGTACATATGAAAACACTTAGCACAGTGGCAGGCACAGATAAGCCTAATGAACCTTAGCTATTATTCTCATTTTCACAGATGACACAAGTGAGGTCCAGAGAGGGAAAGTGGTATCCTCCACAATGTCACACAGCAAACTAGAGACAGAGCTAAGACCAGTGCCTGGAACTCTTCTGTCTCTATGCAATACTCTCTCCTTGCACTGCCCTAAGTTGCTTAGATATGCATAGAGCATCTCTGGAAAGATACACAAAAAATGAACAAAAATGGTTACCTAGGCACAGGTGGAGACTAGAAGGATGAGAACAGAGTGAAAGGGAGATTTTATGTTCACTGTGCTTTTAAATTTTCAAACCATGTGACTATATTATTAATGCCAAATAAGGAAACAAATAGATGGATTAATTAAATAAATGGGATTAATAATGCCTTTCTCACTGAGAACAGAAGTGAGATAACAGAAGTGAAAGTCTTCTGGACTAAGTGATCTCCAGATATCACGGTGCTTTTTAGTAAAAGCAAACTTTGCTCTGGGTTTGCAGAATAAATTGTAGGAAGGAGCATAAATTAGAAGCTGTTCATTAGCCAAGGTCTCCTCTTTGAGACAGAATAGATTTCCTTAGCCACAGGTGAAGCCATCTTGGAGTGCAATGGAAATTTCCACCTTGGCACCTGGCAAATGAGAGGTCCCCTCCCCCCAAACTGGCTCTTTCAAGCCCAACACTTCCCTTTCAGGCCCCCAGTTGGACAACTGTTCTGGAAAACATGATTAAGACTGCAAAAACTGGGGGTTTTATTGGGGATGACAGTCAGGGCCACAGTTTGTTTTTCAAGGGAGGGAACTTAGTCCCAGAAATAGCTGAGCTGAGATGGCAGGCGGCTGGCAGAGAGCAGGAGGCTCCAGGGCAACGCTCCCAGGCCATGTTGACTTTGGACGGGCTGCCTGAGCATTGTAAACAATTGCAGAAATGATTTCCTACCTTGGCAAAATTCTTGTTTGGACAACCCCCTCCCCCCACTTTAAAGGCAGTTTTATCATTTGTTTGCAAAAATGCTCAATCCTCTCTTTCTTTTCTTGTTCCCTCTGTGGCTCTGGTCTCCCCCAGAGCCAGATGAAAAAATCTTTGTGTTTCTTTAATGTTAACCAACCCCCACTCCTCCTTTTTAAAACTGTTCCAGGTCTTTTGGACAAATACTCCCCAGCAACAGGACTTACAAAGGTCTGTTAAGGATTTTGTTAGGCTACAGTCTTTAGCCAGAGTAACTTAAATTTTTTTTTCCTCCTTGTTTATTACATTTTTAACTCCTAACACAATAAAATCTGCACACACGGATTGGGAAAGCAATAAAAATGCATCTCATAATGTCTTGGCCTGGACTAGCTAATGCTCCATCTAGAAACTGATGTAACAGATTTAGTCTCACCCACCCTCCCAAGATGTCACACTAGAAAATAAAACTGGTTTTCTATAAGGAAGAAAGCACAGGACAAAATTATAAGCTCCATCATGCTGCTGGCAAGGGTGGAGCTTCTGAGAGGCTGGGGGATGGGCTGCACATTCCGAAAACAGAACAGAACAGCCAGAACCATGAGCAGTTCAGAAGGAAGGAATACTCTGTTCTTGACCACCCAGGGACAAGGGCAGCCACAGACCAGATGAGGAGTGAGATTTGCTAACCTGCATATTTGCCTGTCACCTAGCTCCAAAAGGGAGAAGAAGAAGGAGGAAGAAAAAAAAAAAATAGGGAGGGATAGGAGTGGGGGATGGAGAAAGAGAAAGAAAAAGAAGAGGCAGAGACTGTATCAGTCATAGTCCCAGCCGGCTAAGCCACTCTCAAGCTGGCTAATCGAAGAGGGTTTATAATAAAAGGACTATTGACAAAGATGTAGGAAGAGTTGAAGGAACCAAAAGGGATGGGGCTGCCCCCCAGCGCCTGCGGCAGCAGCAGGGGAGCTGCTCCCATGCTTAGGCCTGAAGGGTCCTCCTCTAAAGACATTAAATAACTTCTTATATCACCAGGAAATACATTACTCTATTTGAAGACACGACAGAAACACCAACAAAGAATCCAAACTAAGAACTGACATAGGACGAAACTGAGTTATTAAAAGGCTGGTGGTAAGCATAGATTTGTCAGGCCAGGGGCATAAAGAATAATTACAATTTGTAATAATGAATATGCTAATAATAAATAAATAAATAAAAACACATTTATTTAAACATATAATTAAGCCTATGTAACCTTAATGATTACATTTACTGGAAAATAACAGTTATTATAGATATTGTAAACAAAAACCCTGTAAAATGTGTCTTTGTTAATTGTTGTTGTTGGTAATAGATTATAGGGGGGAAAATTCCCAAAACTGTCATTAGAAAAGGAGATGGGAGGGAATGGAAGGAAAAGAAGACTGGTGTTTATTTTCATTCTAGTAAAATATGCATAACATATTGACGGTTTTAAAAATGGTTGGGTTTACAGTTTTGTGGCATTAACTACGTTCACACTATTGTGCAACGATCATCACGATCCATCTCCAGAACTTTTTCATCTTCCCAAACTGAAACTCTGTACCCATTAAACACTCCACATTCCCTCTTCCCCCAGCCCCCAAAAACCGCCATTCTATTTTCCATCTCTATGATTTTTTACTATAGAATCAGTCATATTCTCTGACTACAGTGCACCAATACTACAATGAATAATAAAAGTAGCACAAAAATTTAAATCAATCTCCTAAATGCATTCTGAGTCAAAAACAGAAATCAAAACAGTAACTGCAGAATATTAAGAAAACAAAGGAAACATCACTTACAAAAAAAAATCTATGACCTTGAAAACCTGATGCTGAGTGAAAGAAGCCAGACACAAAAGGCCATATATTGTATGATTCCATTTATATGAAATATCCATAATAGGCAAGTCCATAGAGACAGAAAGCAGATTAGTGGTTGCCAGGGGCTGGGTAAAGAGGGGACGGGGGGGGGGGGGG
>NW_007727072.1:172668-182279 GCF_000696425.1 Galeopterus variegatus | reverse complement strand
GGGGGGGGGGGGGGGGGGGGGGGGGGGGGGGGGGGGGGGGGGGGACTGCTGCTTAAACGGTGTGGAGTTTCCTTTTGGGGTGATGAAAATGTTCTGGAACTAGATGATGGTGATGGTTGCACAACACTGAAAATGTCCTAAATGCCACTGAATCGTATACTTTAAAATGGCTTCAATGACAACTTTCATGTTATGTGTATTTAACCACAATGAAAACAAAAATCTATGAGAAGAGGGATTTATGTTTCCAATAATGGTAGACTGGATAATTCAGACCAAACTTTCCACTGAGAAAAATTTTAAAAATCTGGAAAGAACATGAAAAACCTTTGATCGGAAAATGGAAGAGCTAACAAGGCAATGAAAACTTGCAGGACTAGCTTAGAAGAGGAAAACCTGGAGAGGTAAGCTCAGGATTCAGTGTTGCCTTTCCCCAGTGGGCATCAGAGGAGCTCAGAAGAAGCATTTGAAAGGTTGAGAAGCTGAGCAGAGTATCTGACAGCATTTTGGGGATAGGGATAAAAGTTGAAGTCTTTTCTGACACCAGTTAGTGTACTGAAATACAATTCTGACCCTAACCACCTGGAGTTAGCATAGAACTGGACAGGTTTAAGGGCAAGCTTGGTCCCCAACAAGACTGCCCTTACTTCAGATGACAGCCACACTTCTGGGGTTCTCGGGCCACCTGCACTTTTGACCAACCCACAACAAATTTGAGGGTTCTTGTGACTCCCTCAGGTTTGATAATTTACTAGAACGACTCACAAAATTCACTCAGGAAAGCACTATACTTAAGATTACAGTTTTATTATAAAGAATATGAATCAGGACCAGCCAAATGAAGAGACACATAGGGTGGGGTCTGAGAGATTCCCAAACATAGAGCTTCTGTGCCCTCTCCCCATGGAATCAGGGTGTGTCACCCTCCCAGAATATCAGTGTGTTTTCTGTCCATGAAGTTCCACAGAGCTTATTGATCAGACTTTTTATTGGGGTTTCATTATGTAGGCATGGCTGATGGAATCGTCGGCCACATGATTGAATTTAATTTCTAGGTTCTATTCCCTCCCTGGAGGTTGGGAGGTCAGGCTGACATCACAGGACTTAAACCATCCCTGTTCTGAAGCTGACTGGAGGCCCACTATGTGTCACCTCATTAACATAAACTCAAGTGTGCTCCAACGGGTTCGTGAATAACAAAGACACTCTGATCTTTGTTAGTTGGGAATTCCAAAGGGTTTAGAAGCCAAGAATCTGGGACAAAGACCAGAGAAATTATTATACAACAGGCAACCCTCCGGTCTTTGGCCATGGTTCCCTTGTAACAAAATGATCAAACATGATCATAGATATCTGAGCATCTACATTTGTTGTAGCTTTAATATAACATATACAGCAATAGTGCCAACATGAATATGCCTAACATCTGGAGGAGCCAGTATGTGATAGGGATAGAAGGATTTTAACTCAATTTCCTTACATTTGACCATCAACATCAGTATTATATTCTTACAATGCCAATGTTTGGAAGATCACTATCACACTATGGTAGGTGTAACCTGAAAAATAAGCATAAAATTATATTTGGAACATTGCAAGAATGCCATTCAGTTACTGATTAGTCCAGTCCATATGACTAAAATGTCTTGCAGGGCAAGGTCACTTAGGTTTGCAGGCTTCTATCCTATCTTGTATGATTCCCAAAGCAGGGACAGTCTCAGCAATATATGGTTTCACCCTTTCAGGCTTCTGATATAATTGAGCTAAGAGGCAATATCATCTCTTTCTCTGAGCCTCTTTCAAGGTGTTAATGTAACACTGGGTTTCCCTCATTACATAACCCATTTGTCCATTCCTTTACTCACAGCTACTATTTCTCCCTATCTCCATTAATGCCCAAACTTTTTCACCTTTGGAAAGGAAATTAGGTTTGGCCACTGTGCTGGGTTAGATTGCAAGCAGCAATACTAGTCTAGCAAGCACCTCTCCCTCAGTCCACTCTAGGATAGGGTTATACAGGTACAGAACTGGTGGGCCATGTCTACCACAAGGCAATATAGCTGCATTCACTGTTAACCCCAATTTTTTTTTTCCTTTTTGTCTTTTTTCGTGACCGGCAACGGATCGCAACCCTCAGTGTCGCGCCCGTACCAGACCGGGACCGGCAACGGGATCGCAACCCTCGGTGTTGCGCCCGCACCTCGCTCAGCCAGTGAGCGGGAACCGGTCTGTATGTGGGATCCGAACCCTCGGCGGGAGCACTGCCGCACTCCCAAGCGGCGCACTATTGCAGTGCGCCACTGGGCCGGCCCCATTAACCCCAATTTTGACAGATGGGATGAAGGCACAACTAGCTCTGTTAGGCCCTTAGGAATTCTGACATAAAGGTTAAAAGTATAGCTACAGTTTCTTTCTTAGGAATTATCTCTGCTTCCAGCACTTTTTGCAGCTCTGTTTCTGGAACCACTGCATCAAGTAGGAAAAGAAGTTGAGGTGATGTGGAGAGGAAAGAAAAAGATATAGTCATACTGGCATTCTCCTTCCATGGAAAGAATTACATAGTCATACCAGCATCCTCCCCCAACCCCACAGATGTAAGAAGATGTTTGCAATGATAGACAATGTATTCATGTGGCCAGAGCATATTTAAAACCCCTACAAACCAATAACAAGATGACAGAAAACAATACAAAACTGGGTAAAACAAGCACTTTACAATACATCATATCAAAATGGCTGATAAACACAGACAATTCGCTCAATTTCATTAATTCTGAAGAACATATAAGTTAAAATTATGAAGAGATAGTCCATACAACCTCCAGAATTGACTAAAATGAAAAAATAAAGTCAGATAATACCAAGTGTTGACAAAGATGTTGAGCAAACATACTCAGTAACCGTTGGTGGCAGTATAAATCGATTTGTGGGAAAACTATCAGTATCTAGTAAAGCTGAAACTAAGTATGGACTCAGCAATTCTTAGGAATATGCCAAACAGAAATGTTTAGTATTCATCCAAAAGACATAGGAATGTTCATAGAAGTGCTATTCATGATAACCTCAAACTGGAAGCTGGCCAAATGCCCATCAACAGTAGTATGGATAAATAAAACATGGTATATTCACACAAGGAATTTCTATACAGCAATGAAAATCAACAAACATGCAACAATATTGTTATGGACTGAATTGTGTTACCACCACTCCACCCCACCCTCAAAATTCATATGTTGAAGCCATAACCTCCCACGTGACCATATTTAGAGACAGAGGCTTTAACAAGGTAATTAAAATTAAATGAGGTCGTGAGGGTGGGGCCCTAATCCATTAGGACTGGTATCCATAGGAGAGGAAGAGACATCAGATATCTCTCTCTTTCTCTGTGCAGGCACACAGAGGAAAGGCCTTATAAGGATACAGCAAGAAGTGGCTATCTGAAAGCCAGGAAAAGAGGCCTCACCAGAAACCAACCCTGCTGAACCTTGATCTTAGACTTCTAGCCTCCAGAACTATTATAAAATAAATTTCTATTGTTTAAGCCACCCAGTCTGTGGTCTTTTATTATGGCAGCCTGAGCAGACTAATACAAATATAAGTTAATTTCACAAATAATTTTGAGCAAAATGAGTCAAACACAACATGTTTACAATTATTTTATTACCTTTATATACTATTTTAAAATGGGCAAAACTAACCTACAATGTTCAAAATCAGGGTAATAGTAAGATTGGTGGTGGTGTGTTCCCTGGAAGAGAGTATGGGGTAGACTTCTGCAGTGTTGGTGATGTGCTGTTTATTGTTCTGAGTGCTGGCTATACACATGTGCTCATTTTATAAAGTTCATCAGGGTATACACTTGTAATTTATGCCTTTTTTCTGTACATATATTTCAATTAAAAGTTTAAAAAGCAATTTCAAAGGAAGAGAAGAAAGGGGAAATAAGAAAATAAAATGGGAAAAAATTAAAAGCAAATAGTAAATGTTAGATTTAAACAAAAAAAATCAATTATTATATTAAACATAAATGGAATAAATGATCCACTTGAATGACAAAGATCATCAGACTACATAAAAAACAACAAAGCCCTAGTGTGTACTTATAAGAAACAAATATAAAATATAAGAATACAGAAAGTAAAAGCACAGAAAAGACGTACTGTGTTGCTATTGTACTGATAAAGTGGTCTTTAAGGCAAAAAAGCATTACTAAAAAAGAAGGGGACATTTCATAGTGGTAAAAGATTTGATTCACAAAAAAGATAAGGAAATTCTAAATGTATTTGCATTCAATATTCAGCTTTAAGAGACATAAAGCAAAAATAGAAACAAAAAGGAGAAAAGACATATTTACATAAGATACTTTAAAATACTTCTCTCTCAAGGACTGGCAAGTTAACTCAGTTGGTTAGAGTGTGGTGTTATAACACCAAGATCAAGGGTTAGGATCCCTATACTGGCCAGCCAAAAACAAAACAAAACAAAACAAAACAAACTTCTCTCATTAACTGATAGAAAAAGCTGTCAAGAAGTTATAAGAATATAGAAAATTTGCATATGACTAGCAAACTTGACTTAATTGACATCTATAGAACACTATACCCAACAATGTAAAATATATATAATTGCACACAAACATTTTCTAAAATTTACTGTATGCTGAGCAATAAAGCAAATCTTGATCTCCAAAGGATTGAAATCAGAAGGAGTATGTTTGACTACATTTCAATTAAGCTAGAAACAAATAACAAAAAGATAATTAGAATATTCCCACATATCTAGAAACCAAGAATACTTTTTCATTGACTCAGAATGGTTAAAGAACAAATCATGATGGAAATCAGAAAATATTTTAGGTTGAATAGTAATGAAAACATGACATACCAAAACTTCCTGTGCTTAGACAGAAATGTACAGACTTAAATGCTTATATTAGAAAACAAGAAAGGCTGAATATCAATGACCCCTTAGGAAGTTAGAAAGAACTCAGCAAATTATTTTTTTAATTAAGATGAAATTCACATATTATAAAATTTATTTTTTTAGAGTGTACAATTCAGTGGTTTTTAGTATATTCACAAGATTGTGCAACCATCACCACTATCTAGTTGCAGAACATTTTCATCACTGCTCCCACCCCCTGCAAAAAACCACAGACTCATTAACAGTCACTCTCTATTCCCCCCCTACCCTATTGCCTGGAAATCTGTAATCTTGCTGTCTCTGTAGATTCACCTTTCTGGACATTTCACATAAGCAGAATAATACAATATGTTGCCTTTTGGGTCTGACTTCTTTTACTTAGCATGTTACCAAGGTTCATCCACATTTTAGCATGTATTAGTACTTTTTTTCTTCTTATGGATAAATAACATTTCTTTATATGTGTTAAGGACTGAGTTGTGTCCCCCTGCTAATTAATATGTTAAAGTCCTAAACCCCAAAGTGACTGAATTTGGAGACAATCCTTTAAAGAGATAATTAAGGTTAAATGAGGTAATAAGGATGGGGCCCTAACCCAATAGAACTGGTCTCCTTATAAGAAAAGGAAGAGACACCAGGTACACGCATGCATAGAAAAAATGCCAAGTAAGAACATAATGAGAAGGGGTCCATCTGCAAGCCGAGAGAGGTCTCAGGAAAAACCAAAACTGCTGACACCTTGTCTAGGGCTTCCACCCTTCAGAACTCTAATAAAATTAATTTCTGTTGTTTAAGCCACCCAGTGTGTGGTATTTTGTTACGGCATCCCTAGGAGACCAATATAGTGTGGCTATACCCCATTTGGTTTTTCCAATTATCAGTTGATGGCATTTAGGTTGTTTCCACTTTTTGGTTGTTTCTACTTTTTGGGTTATTATGAATAATGTTGCCATGAATATTTCATATACAAGTTTTCGTGTGGACATCTTTTTTTTGTTTGTTTTTTGGGCTTTTTTTCTCTTGGGTATTTCATTTCTCCTGAGGTGGAATCCTGGGTCATATGATAATTCTGTTTCAACAAATTAAATTTTAAAAAGTGTAAAGGAATTTCTAAAGATGAGAGTAGAAACTAATACAACAAAAAATAACCTTATAATACAAACGATGCTCAAAGTCAAAAGACTGTTCTTCAAAAACACTAATAAGATTTAAAAGCCCCTAGGAAAACTGATAAAGAAAAGAGGGAAGGCATAAATAACTAACTAACATTGAGAATGAAAAAAGACTTTGCTACAGATTCAATAGATGTTAAAAAGATAGCAAGATTATGAACAACTTTATGCCTTCAAATAAATTTGAAATTTTAAGTGAGTTGGGAGAACTCCTAGAAAATTACAACTAACAAAAACCAAAAAAAAAAAAAAAAAAAGAAACAGAAGATCTTAATAGTAAAATAACTATTAAAGAAATTGAATTTATAATTTAAATCTTCCAAAAAGAAAACTTCCAGTCTCATATGGCTTCACTAGCAAATTCTAAGAAATATTTAAGAGAGAAAAACACCGTGATTACACAAAGAGCCAAGTTTTTCTGCTACTGTATAACAAGGATGGCCCTTATTCCAGTTCCCAGTAAGATATTCCTCATTGCCATCTGAGACCTCATTAGAATGGCCTTTACTGTTAATATTTCTATGAGCATTCTGGTCACAAGCATTTAACCAATCTCTAAGAAGTTCCAGGCTTTCCCTAGTATTCTCATCTTCTAAGCCCTCATCAAAATCACCCTTAATGCTCTGTTTAAGGCAATACAGGATTTTCTGGGCTGCTGCTCCAAACTCTCCAGCCTCTACCTATTACCCAGTTCCAAAGCTGCTTCCACATTTTCAGATATTTGTTAGCAGCAACAGCCCACTTCTGGGTACCAATTTTCTTAGTCTGTTTCCTGTTGCTATAACTGAATCCCAGAGACTGGGTAATTTATAAAGAAAATAAATTTATTTCTTAGAGTTCTGGAGGCTAGGAAGTCCAAGGTCAAGGGGCCAAAGCTGGAGGGGGTCCTCTTTCTGGTGGGAACTCTGCAGAATCCCAAGGCAGCACAGGATATCACATGGCAAGGGCGCTCATGAGAGAGAATCAAACTGGCTTTTATAACAGACCCACTCTTGTGATAGCCCATTAAGCCATTAAGCCATTAATTCATGAATAAATTAATCCATTCATGAGGGCAGAGCCCTCATGACCCAATCACCCCTTAAAGACTCCATCTCTTAATACTGTTACATTGGAGATTAAGTTTCACCATGAGTTTCAGAGGGAACAAATATTCAAACCATAGCACTCAACCTCGTACAGTCATGGTTATGACCTAGACTGTCATGAATAATACCTTCACTACCTTTAAAATCACAGTGTCCAGCACCTCACTCTCTGGCCATCCCTTCCAATCTGTCCAGCTCTCTGAGTCTAGTATCCTGACTCCCCAACATTTTCACTGCTCATCATGTCACTCATCTCCTCACGTTCTTCATTATCCCTTCAGATTCTATCACTATAAGCACTCCTTGCCCCCCTCTTCCTCATTATATTGTCCTGAAAAACGGTGAAAGTGAATTCCCTGCACCTGAGCAGCTAGATTTGGCTGAAAGAAAACACAACTCTGCCCACTAATCTTTCTTTACACTTATAACCACAAACCACAAGTGGGCCATCAGCACTAATTCACATCCCCACTTTCAGAGATAACTATTTCATATCTTCTCTTTTAGGAACCTCCCATCCCCATCTCCACTCTACTCTCAGCTTATGGGTTAAAAGAAGCAATCGGGAGAGCTGCCTCATCTTCCCACCACCAAATGAAATGGCCCACCTGCATCTATATCCACGGCCTTTGTCCACATTGCAAAGGATGGGTACAGTGCATCACTAGTGCACTGCGTCACATTCCCTCTCCCAGAAGGGATCTGTGGCTCAATGATGTCAGCTCACCTCATTAGATACTTGAATTGGGAGTGGTGCAAAGCCAGGGAGGGCAGCCAGGCCAGGTGTGCGCCAAGTTCAGTCAGCTAGAAGAGAGAGACGGCTAGAGCAGGCAGAGAGAAGCAGAGAGGACAGAGCGAGCCTGCAGACAAAAGAGAGGTCCTGAGTTCCTGGCTTTCTGCACTTCTTCCAGTTCTTCGTGAAGCCTGACTCGTCTGCAATTCCAGGAGCTACCCCTGAGTCCTCATTACAAAGTTAGCTTGAGTGGATCTTTGGTTTCTTCTTTTCTACTGAAAGAGCCCATTTATTTATTATATTTGGACGTAGAAAGGCCTCTGGTAGGGTGTTCCAATAATAGTAGTAGTTCTCTCTGAGAAGTTGGATTTCAGAGGATGTTTAATTGTTTCTTTATACTTTTCTGAATTATTTGAATCATTTAAAATGGATTTGTTTTCTTCCTCTCCCTACTCCACCTTCATCCAGTCCATCAGTGTCTCCTCTCAGCATCACATCTGAAATAAATTCAAATTCATCCAGCTTTCTCTGTCCACTGCCATCATTCTAGCCAAATCTCCATTATCTCTGTCTCACCTGGATGATTGCAGGAGTCTCTTAATTGGCCTCCCTTTCCTCCCTTGCAAACCTCCACTCCATTCCCCACAGAGCAGCCAGCAAGATCTTTTTACAATATCAATCCAGCCATGCTACTTCTTTGCTTAAAACCCTCCAGTGGCTTTGCTTTGCACTTGGAATTAAACCTGAGCCTCGGTTTCCTCATCTGTAAAACATGTTGTTGGAAAGATCAAGTACAATACTGTGTGAACAGCCCACATATAGCCTGGTCCATATTAGGTGAATACAGAGCGGATGTCCTTACCTCCCTAGGCTGCTCACCCACTCTCAGGAAGTTCTTCTATGTTAGAAAGTTCTTAGAAACTAGCCCCTGTCTACTCTGCAACTTCATCTGTCTCCACTTTCCCCTTGCTTCCTGTGTTCCTCCCACACTGGCTTCTGATAATGTTTAGAACACACCAAGAACTCCCTTCCACCTCTGGTCTTTTGCTCATTCTCACTACTAGAATATTCCTCACAGCTCCTCACATGGCTGGTTCCTTATGCTACATTTTTCAGTGTTTCAAAGTCAGCTCCTCCAAAACCATCCTGACTAGGGTGGAAGTCTCCACTGCACCCCTGAGTATCCTCCATCACAGAAGCCTGTATTTCCTTTGTAGCTTGTGTCACAACCTGTCATTTGACATTTGCTCGTTAAGTCTGTTTTCTGTCTCTCTCACCAGATTATATGCTCCCTGTTGATTTTATTTGCCTCTTTATTCACCCAGTGCTTAAGGCTGCACCTTGTATATAAAAGCTCCATAGGTGTTCGTTGAATGAATTTTAACATAAAGCCTTCCCTGGTATGCCCAGCTGGAAGCCATCACCTGGTTTCCTGAATTCTCAGAGTTCTTCATCTTCAATTTAATAGGACCTGGCCTGCTTCGTGTTTTGTATCAGGATTATTTGTACAGAGGGACAGAGTATTGTGCTGGTAGAACCAGACTCCTGTGTTCATATTCCAACCCTGCCACTCCCAGGGTCCCAAACAGTGCCTGGTGCAGAGAAAACAACAAAAGGTTAGTACTACTGTGTTTGCCTTACCCCCAGCAGGTGCTGAACCAACATTTTTTTTTTTTTTTTTTTTTTTTTTTTTTT
>NW_007727072.1:153779-172221 GCF_000696425.1 Galeopterus variegatus | reverse complement strand
GGATCCGAACCCTCAGGCGGGAGCGCCGCCGCGCTTCCCAAGCGGCGCACTATCCAGTGCGCCACCGGGCTGGCCCTGAACCAAAATTTTTTGAGGGTAACATTACATTTTATTATTTGATAACTTCTACAATGCCTAGCTCAGGACACACAGTTGGTGCTCAATAGATAAGAAATAATAAGAGCTGAATTTTATTATGGGTTTATATGTGCCAGGTCCTAAACTGTTCTAAACACCTTACATGTACCAGCTCATTTAATCCTCACGATAGGTGCAATTATTAGCCCCACTTCACAGATGAAGAAACTGAGTCATAAAGAATTAAATACTTTATCCAAGGCCCCCAAGTAAGTAAGTGGGTGGCTTGTATTTGAACACAGGACACAGACAACTAATCCTTAACAACTAACAAGATACTAACAAGTTTAGACCAACTGGTCAGCGCAAGTTTATTAGCTCAGAATCAGAGACAGGAATCTATATGTTTAACGATAAAGGCTGGTTAAAAAACTGTGATGGTATCTTTTGTAGCCATTAAAATGATGATATAGATCTATATTTATAATTCAAAAGATGTAACAATTGGAAAAAGCAAGTTAGAAAACAGTATAATAAACCTGTCCACGAGTATTTACAGCAGCTTTATTCACAATTGCCAAAAAGTGGAGGCAATTCAAAAGGTGAATGGATAAACTATGATACATACATACTATGGAGTGTGATTCAGCTGTGAAAAGGAAAGAAGCTATCAAGCCATGAAAAGGCAAGAAGCAACCTTAAAATAATATTGGTTTGTGAAGGTAGCCAGTTTGAAAAGATTACATATATGATTCTACTATATAACCTTCTGGAAAAGGCAAAACTACAGAGACAATAAAAAGATCACCGATTGCTCCGAAGGTGGAGGGATAACTAGGTAGAGCACAGGGGATTTTCAGGGGAATGAAACTGTTCTTAATGATACTGTAATGGTGGACACACGACATCATACGTTTGTCAAAACCCAAAGAACTTTACAGCTGACAGAGAACCTTAATGTAAGTTATGAACTTTAATGAATACTAATGTATCAATAGTGGTTCATCAGTTATAACAAATGTACCACCATTAATGCAAGATACTAATAACAGGGGAAACTGGTGGGGGGCCAGGAGAGGGGGTATGTGGAAACTCTGCACCGGCTCCCCAATTTCCTGTTAACTTAAAACTGCTCTAAAAACTAGAGTTCATTAATTTAAAAACAAGGAGTATAATATTATGATATGTTAATATACTATGTGTGTTTTTATGCATAGAAAAAAGTCTGGAAGGACATGATCAAAATTAACAGCCGTTGTCTCAGGGTGGTGGGATTGATGGAGATCTTTCTCCTGCTTCTACTTGTCCTCATTTCCTTAACAAAAGCACGCATTAATTTCATAGAAAGAAGTAAGTGAGGCCGCGGGGGCTGCCCGGGGCCCGGGCCCAGCGCCCCAGAGCCGGTGCTGCCAAGCGACGCGGCGGTGGCTCAGCGCCCGCAGGGCACAGGCGGTCCTCGGCCTGTGCTCCGCCCACCCGACCTCGGCCTCTTCAATGGCGGGTCCCGGGCTTAGCAAAAAAGGAGAGAGAATTGCTCCGGCGCGGCGGCGTCTGCACGCCCGGCTCTCGCGGGCCCCGGGGCTCGGCCTGGGGGCGCGGCCGGCGCGCCCGCGATGCCTTCAGTTTGCTGGAATGTTCCCGCGGCAGAAGTGTACTTTGTCCCGGGGATGGGGGAGGGTGCAGCGGGGGCAGCGCTCCAGGGCGCCCGGGGGCTTGGAGTGCGGCCAGCTTTCCGTTCCCAGGGTGCCTTCTGGCCGGGGCAGGGGCTGTCTGCTTCCCAGGCTGGCCGGCTGCGGGGCACTGGACGGAACCCCTGATTCCGGTGCCAGCCCTGCCGCCTACCAGCTGCATGCCCCCCGCCTCGGGTCTCTTAACCTCCTTGGGCCTCAATTGTTTCATCTGCAAAATGGGGATAATATTAATAATAATGGCACATGTTATATTATATTGCCAGGCAATGTTGTCAAGCGCTCTACAAGTGCTCATTCCTCACAACGACCCTTTGAGGCAGGTGCTGTTAATATAATGACATAATTATACTATTAGTAGAATAATATCCCCTCACGGCCCAGGCCCTTTGGACAGCACAGATGCTCTGGCTGTAGAAAGCCTGGTCCAGCCTCATTCCAAGTAGTAAAATGTGCCCTATTATTATTTTCACTTTAAAGATGAGGGCAGAGGAGCTCCGGAAGGTTAAGTAACTTGCCCAATGACACACAGCTCATAAGTGGCCATCTAGGATGCAAACGCAAACAGGCGGAGAGCCTCCACTCTTTTTTTTTTTTTTTTTCCTTTTTGTCTTTTTTCATGACCGGCAACGGATCGCAACCCTCAGTGTCGCGCCCGCACCGGACCGGGACCGGCAACGGGATCGCAACCCTCGGTGTTGCTCCCGCACCTCGCTCAGCCAGTGAGCGGGAGCCGGTCTGTATGTGGGATCCGAACCCTCGGCGGGAGGGCCGCTGCACTCCCAAGCGGCGCACTGTAGCAGTGCGCCACCAGGCCGGCCCAAATTATAGTTAATTTTTTTTTTTTTTGTCCTTTTTGAGACCAGCCGCACCGCGCTCAGCCAGGGAGCGCACCGGCCATCCCTATATAGGATCCGAACCTGCGGCAGCCGCGGGAGCGCTGCTGCATTCCCAGCACCGCACTCTCCAGAGTGTGCCACGGGCTTGGCCCTGAGAGCCTCCACTCTTAACCTCTCCAGAGACTGCCTCCCTACTGCTAGTTTCTGGAAGCCCGTAAAATATGTTTATTCGGACATTGCAATCCATGCAACCATTTTGGGAGACGTACTACTAATAATACTCCTTAATACTAAGTAATGATGGTTATCACCAATTGAGATTCTCTCAACATCCTGTAAGAGCTGCTATTATTATTCCTGTTTTAGGGAGGAAAGGATTGAGGTACTGGAAGGTCACTTTGTTTCTACAGGGTGGAAACCATTCATCCTGAAGCCAAAACCCTACAACGGCTTAGCTATTACCTCCTTTTGTCATATTTTGTAGAGAGGTGGACTCTTCAGAGTCCGATTATACAGTCTAGCCCAGAAGAACGGTCCTTCCTTCTCCTGACATTGTCAGAGCCCACTTTGCCTGGTAATCTGAGGCGCTTTCAAGCAGGGAGGCTGTGATGAATCTCAATGATATCTAACACCAGCCGGGGAGTTGCTTCCCTCACCTGGATCTGCTGCTACCAGCAGCCCCGCTGCCTGGTGCCTATGGAAGCGGCTCATCCATCCTGAGTCTCCGCAAAGGGCAGAGGCAGAGTGCAGATCGGCTGCCCTAAGTTGTGGACGAAGGAGAGCTCTGCAGCCAAAGCTCCCCTGTCTAGATTCCTGTCCCCTTACAGTCACTCCATCGTGTGACTGAGAAGTCATTATTGGATTCCCAACCATATGGGAAAGAAAAAAAACCACTCTAATTCTTTGTAGTACACGTTAAATGTTTGACAAATGGGGACAGTTTGGCAAATAGCCACGTATTGCTATGGCAGTCATGTGGGCATGCAGTAGGCACTGAATACCTGCTTTGCATGGGTGTTCCCTCTGCCTGGAATGCTCTTCCTCTGGAGGCCTACGTGGCTCCCCCTTATCTTCTTCAGTTTTTGCTCATCTTCTTTGTGGGGCCTTCCCTGACCACCATATTTAAATTATACCCTCCCAATAGTCCTGATTCCTTTTCCCTGTTTTATTCTTTTTTTTTTTTTTTTTCCATTTTGTCTTTTTTCATGACCGGCAACGGATCACAACCCTCAGTGTCGCGCCCGTACTGGACCGGGACCGGCAACGGAATCGCACCCCTCGGTGTTGCTCCCACCCCTCGCTCAGCCAGTGAGCGGGAACCGGTCTGTATGTGGGATCCAAACCCTCGGCGGGAGCGCCACTGCGCTCCCAAGCGGCGCACTGTAGCAGTGCGCCACTGGGCCGGCCCTACCTGTTTTATTCTTTTTTTTTTTTTTTCCCTTTTGTCTTTTTTCATGACCGGCAACGGATCACAACCCTCAGTGTCGCGCCCGTACTGGACCGGGACCGGCAACGGAATCGCACCCCTCGGTGTTGCTCCCACCCCTCGCTCAGCCAGTGAGCGGGAACCGGTCTGTATGTGGGATCCAAACCCTCGGCGGGAGCGCCACTGCGCTCCCAAGCGGCGCACTGTAGCAGTGCGCCACTGGGCCGGCCCTACCTGTTTTATTCTTTCCACAGCATGTAACGTTGTCTTATACACTATTATTTTTATTTTTGTTTTTTTATTGTCTGTCTTGCCCCACAAGAATGTAAATTCCATGAGGGTAGGGATTTCTTTCTGTTTTCTTTGCCATTTTATCCCCCAGTGCCTGGAACTTGGGGGAAGGAGAGGAAGAGGAGGGAAGAGTCGCTTCCCTGGCCATTCCTACCCATTGTGACACCACCCCTTTGGAGAAATACACTTTTCTTACTTGCACTGTTTTCTCAACACTTGATGTTTCATACCCCCTCATGACTTCTCTCCTAGTAGCCTCCCACTCTGCTACACGATGTTACGGATGTGTATCTCATCCACCTGAGTAGGCAGCAAATTTCCTGCCCCAGAGGGGAAGAACGGATCTGATCTTTGTCTTTCCCCAGTACCAAGAACAGGGCTGAATTTCTATGGATTCCAGGGCTCTTGAGACTTCAAATAGAAAAATTTGACATGTGACACCTTCCTGTCCTTCCCTATACCTTGCTCTCTTCTCTCCCTGTTCATCTCCATTAATATTAGATTACTCTGCTTATGTTTGATTTGCTTGAAGTTTGATATTTAATGTTTTAACCCCCCCCCAAAAAAACCACAATGTTTTCAATAAATAACACTCAGTATACATTTATAGGGGTCAATATGTGAACCATTTAATTTCTTAACATAACATATTCTTAACATATTTTTCTCCTTAAATGAAACAGAAAATTGCATGCCTTGACTATGTTTTAGCCATAATCTGCATCCTTGGTTTTCTCTTTATTGTTAAGAGAATTTGGGGAAAATTGTAAGTGGCCTAAGTGAGAAAGAGAAGGAGACAGTTAACCTCACTCCCTGGAGGTGAATGAGCTGCTGGCCACCTTTGGTAGTCACCTACCTCACCCTACCCTTCAGGAATAAGGGGGCACATAGCTAGGGACAGCACTTAGTTGTACAGCATTGCAAAATGATTACAGCAAACACTGAATGTGTCCTTTCTCTTCCCCTGCATTTCTCCAAGGTGGCTGTAATGTGGCCTGGTGTCACACTCAACTTAGGAGAAGTGGGAGGAATTCCTTGAAAAAAAAACTATCTAATGACTATATCATTTTTATTATCTAGGAAAATTTTTAAATGTGCACAAACCAGCATTGATTTGTGATATGAATACGCAGTTTCATCACTATATTGCATCTTGGTGCCTAGCATCTGTTAAAATTGAGGTAAAAGGAGCCATTCTGATTGGCTTGATTCTGAGAAAAATGCATCAGAATGCGTCCTGCGTAATTCTCTACAAAAATAACTGCAGGATCCTCATGGGATATGTGGGAGAGACGGATGAATGAATGGAAGGATGATAGATGAGTCAATCTATGGATAAGAGAAGGAATGAATCAATGCACAGATGACTAAGGAGATGGGGCCTGGTTCTTGGGCCTACCGCAGCACTGGCCATGTGACTTCAAAGTCATTTGCTTACCTGTTGGTCTTCCCCACAGGATTTTGAGCTCCTGGGAGGTGGGACCTTAATTTTATGGAGTGTTGTATCCTGAGCCCCTAGCACAGTGTCCAGCCTGTTCATGGAGGTATTAGTTAGGATGTATATTTGGCTGTTGTTACATGCAACATCTTGTCTGCATGATGGAGCACTGCCAAGTTCACAGTACAGCCAGCAGGAAGGGAAAAAAGAGGAAGGGGCAGGCTCACATATCCTCTTCAAAGGCACTATCACTTCTGCTCTCATCCCAGAAGCCAGACCTTAGTCACGTGGCCACACCCAGCCTCAAGAATGCTTGGACATTTAGTCTTATTCTGGGTGGCCTTGCATCCTGCTAAAAATCTGTGGTTCTAAAAATAGCAGAAACAGATATTGTGAGGCAATTAGTCTCCACCACATAAATTAGCAACAGATTCTTATTTGTTAAATGAATAAATTTAATAAATGTATCTAAAGGACATTGAAAGTCTAAGAAGGAAAAGTATGTTGAATCACACAGTTAAGAGAAAAAAGCAAAGTAGGATTGACAGATATAGTATGCAATTATTTGCTGCTGTTTTTTACTAAGAGAAATTTAGTAAGAGAGGAATGGGCCCAGATAAAATATTCCACTTCTCAGGCTCCCTCCAAATGGCCATGTGACACCACTGCAGCCACTGAGATATAAATGAGAGACGGCTGGAGACCTCTGAGAACATTTCTGCTTTAATGCAGGCACCGCCTTTCCTTTGTTTTTCCTGCTCCTTGAGTTCTGAAATGCAGACGTGAGAGTGAAGGTGGAGCAGTCAACTGATGACCATGAGACTTAATAAACAAGATGGCAAAAACCACACATTAAGTTTGATGGAGCAGAAAGATGGCAAGAAGCCGGGACAACAGTCATACCATGGAGATGCTGCACCCACCTTGAGTACCTACCTCCGGACCTCGCTGATGCTAGTGTGAGAAACACAAACTCCTACTTGGTTAAGCCAGAATAGTTGCTTTTCTTTTATGCAGATGTGTATCTTGAAAATTCATTGAATATACAGAATATCTCCAGAAGGACACACAAGAAACTAGCCATAGCTGTGTCCTGGATCATGAGTGATTTGAGGACAGGGGTGGACAAGAGACTTACTTTTCATTTATAGTCCTATATATTTTTGAATGTTGCTTGCATTTGTACATTCAACAAAAAATAAATGTTGAAATAATGTCTTATAATGGGAAAAGTCAAAAGACACTGTTTCATTCATGGATTTGATGGTTCAAGAAATACATTTTCCAGCAGTCATCCTGTTGCAACAACTTTGTTATGTCATCATAAGAGGCAAAGTTGTCCCAAGAAAGAAATCACAAGTGGTGGTTCAATAACTGAATTTTGAACATTATTTGTTAAAAAATAAATTAACAATATACGCTGTACTTCAATAAAAGTAGTTTTTTTGTTTTGTTTTACTTTAATCAGAGGGAGCTTTAATTATATCTCTAATATTTTATCTCTTAAGCTTGGTGGAGAGTATACTGTTTCATTGATTGCCTGAAATATTTTCTAATTTGAAATTTATTAACTAATTAACTATGAAAAATCAGAATACATTCAAATATAACGAGGCATCCTTACTCCCTTGAATTACAATCTGCTTTCTTGACAGGCAGAGATGTGGCTGGTACTGTGAGCCTCCCAGAATTTCACATGACCCATGGCTTATCTCATCTCTGTCTCAGCTAGTGGCTAGTACCCCTGACAGTTGCACCACAACTAGTTGTGGGGATTAGGATTGATCTTGATGCCTGTGAGTTGTGGTTTTATATATACTTCCATTTTCTTAATTTTACCCATAGATGAGTTCTTAAGAGGGAAGAAGGCAGGGGAGATGAATCAGACACTAAGACTGTATTCACATCTAGAAGGTACAAAAGAGAGCATGACCTAAGGACCATTTCTATTAGGAACCACACAACAGCAACAATTACTAAATCAAAAACAGACAAACTGATGATGTGAGTTCAATCTGTCAAAATCATAGTCAGATTGATATATATGTTTAAATTCTGTCATAACTTTAAATAGTAAAATAAGATTAATTTATGTTTATTAAGCAACAGCACATACTTGTTCCTTTCCTGATATTACCTATAGTGTGAAGAAGACATGAAAAAGTAAAATCTATTAAAAGATAAATTTTAGGGCCGGCCCGTGGCTCACTCGGGAGAGTGCGGTGCTGATAACACCAAGGCCCCGGGTTCGGATCCCACATAGGGATGGCCGGTTCACTCGCTGGCTGAGCGTGGTGCTGACAACACCAAGTCAAGGGTTAAGATCCCCTTACCGGTCATCTTTTAAAAAAAAAAAAAAAGATAAATTTTAACTTAAATGAAGCTTCAGATTTTAAAAATTAGTTTGATTGCGTTTATGTATTTTTCCTTATAAAAGGACAAGGTTTTTGAAAGTTCTTTAAAGGGCTGATTTTACCACTAATATGCTTTTATAAACATCATGCCGAAGAAAAGTCTGAGGGACTATTGAATTTACTTCTCCACCAACTATTTAATATTCCTCAAAAAATGGTTATGTTCATGAGAATGTGCCTTGAATGTGAATGCCATTCACCATGTGTGTCACTGGGATAAAAAAAAGGGCTGAGAAACAAAAGAAAAACCACTACATCATTAACAAATTCTAATAAACTAGTAATAAGATCAGCTGCAATTCCAAATAGACACTAAAAAAAAAGAAGACAAAAGTTGGACTTGTGAGTAATAGCACATGTGATAAATTACACATTGTTCTGCACCAAGTCCAAGATCCTTGCCATACTACTTCTAGGCAAAACAAACGAACAAACAAACGATCTTTATTATCTCATTTGAAGGTGGCTTGCTAAGGTACAGAAACAAAGAAATATGTATCTCAGAGGAAAACTGATATTTTTTGTTAGGTTATATATTGCTTCAATAGGCTTAATAATAAAGATGTCTGGGTCTTATTGAAAAGTATCAAAGTCCAAACAGATGACACATATGATAAATTACATGTTGCAGAAATTCTAACTTTGATTTTGAGAACTAAAGCTTTCTTTCTTTCTTTTTTTTTTTAAAGATGACCGGTAAGGGGATCTTAACCCTTGACTTGGTGTTGTCAGCACCACGCTCAGCCAGTGAGCGAACCGGCCATCCCTATGTGGGATCCGAACCCGTGGCCTTGGTTATCAGCACCACACTCTCCCCAGTGAGCCACAGGCCGGCCCTAAAAAAAAATTTTTTAACTTAAAATAAATCCTAGTAGAATTAAAAAATAGGCTATCTATCTCCCAAATCACAGCAAACTAAACACAGTCTGCATAACAAAAGACAGGAAAAAGGAAATAGCAAGTAAATAGAATCATAAACAAGCATAAGTCATAAGCAAAATTACCAAAACCAAAAACTGTATGTCAAAACAATACATATAAATGAGTTAAACTCTCCTATTAGAAGACAAAGATTCACAAGTCGGAATGACAAAAAAAAATGCCTCTTACGAGAGACATGCCCAAAACTAAATGATGCAGAAAGTTTCAAAAGAACGCAAAATGCAAAATTTTAACCCTAACTTTATGTGAGTTATAAATGCAACTGTTGTACTTACTTTTTTTGTTTGGGATGGAGGGGTGTAAGTAACTTCTAGTGGAATGCCTGAATACAATGACTGAGTATGGGCCTGTCTGTACTGGCAAAATGTTCAGGCTAATCTTTTCACCCTTTTAAACTGCCCCCCTCTCTTTTAAATGCCCAGGAATCCAGATTTGTGTTATGTGTGTATGTGACAGTGGAGCATACCACTTACTTCTATCTTTAGCACCATAGCCAGACCTGGATACCTACCCTTTGTCCAGAGAATGCCACAAAATGCCAATGCAAACTGTTCCTGGGCCTCCACGGCACCAGGCCAAGCACTACTGCCATAGCCATTAAGAGTGATGAACATGGGAGGATTGGGCAGTTTTTCAGGACAGAAAAATTCTAAATCTCACTCAGCCCTATTTTATCCCTGCTTTGGCAGTTACAACAGGGCTGATGCAGAGTCCCACGTTCAAAGGAGAATGGTCTTATCTTCTCAATGTTATGCTCGGCTTGTGAATGTCATGTGGGGACCCAGGCAAGCAAGGCAGCTCTGCTATCCTCAATATATGGTTGTGACCATTTCTGAGGGGCAGGAAGGCAAGGAGGACACAGTACAAAGCAAATATCTTTAAGAAAATGGCATGGAAATTGCACAGTCACTTCTGCTCACATCTAGCTGGTGAGGACTTAGTCACATGGTCAAGCCAAGTAGCAAGGGGGCTGGGAAAGGTAGTTTCTAGCGATGTTGCCCAGTGTCTAGGAAGGAGAGCACAGCTTAGCGAGAGCTATCCATGAGAATTATCATAACTGGTCTTTATAAAGCACCCCACTTATTTCCATTCATTCATTCCTATACTCTTTTTTTATATCCATATCACATGCCCTCCCATACACCTTGGCAACCACTCTACTATGGTTATAGAAGATGCTTCTGTTTGTATTTTTTGGAAAATATTTATTTTCATTTTGTGTGCCTGTATTTTTTCCTTGTTTTAGTCAATTTTATTGAAGCATAATTTACATTCAGTAAAAGTCAACTGATCTTTGGCAAAGGAGCAAAGGCAATTCAATGAAAAAAGGCTAGTCTTTTCAACAAATGGTACTGGAATAACTGAATGTACATATGCCAAAAAAAAAAAAAAAAAAATCTAGTAACAGACTTTACACCTCTCACAAAAATGAACTCAAATGGATTATGGGCCTAAATATAAAATGCAAAACTATAAAACTTTTAGAAGCGAATAGGAGAAAATCTAGGTGACTTTGGGTTTGGCTATGTATTTTGAGATACAGTATGAAAAGCATGATTCATGAAAGAAAAAGTAATGAGCTGAATTTTATTAAAATTAAAAACTTCTCTGCAAAAGACACAGTTAAAAGAATGAAAAAAACCCCCACAGACTAGAGAAGATATTTACAAAACACATATCTGATAAAGTACTTGTATCCAAAATATACAAAGAACTCTTAAGACACAATAATAACAAACAACCCAATTTAAAAATGGGCAAAACATCTGAATAGATATCTCATCAAAGAAGATAAACAGATAGCAAATAAGCATATAAGAAAAGATGCTCGACATCATCCGTCATCAAGGAATTGCAAATTAAAACAATGAGATATATATAAATAAGTGTATATTTAACTGTATAAGAAATTACCAAACTGTATTCTAAAGTGGTGCACCATTTTGCATTCCCACCAGCAATGTATGAGTTCCAGTTGCTCTGCATCCTCAAGAATAGTTGATATTGCCAGATTTTTTTTATTTAAGCCATTTTGCAATGTAATGGTATCTCATTGTGATTTTAATTTGCAATTCTCTATTGACTAATCATGTTGAGATTCTTTTTATATGCTTTTATGTGCTTATATCTTATTTGGTAAAGTATCTGTTTAAATCTTTTGTTCACTTTTTAAATGGGTGTTTGTTTTATTTATTATTGAGTTGTTAGGTTTCCTTATATGTTCTGGATAGAATTTAGTATCAGTCAAAGTCCATTCAGGAGATAGAAAACAGTAATTTGAACAGGAAAAAAGGACTGGAGTAATGGGGAATGGACTCTTAAGAGTTATAGAGACTTTAATGAATGCAAGAATAGCAGATAGGAGAAACTTCAAAAAGTACATGGAAAATGCAATTAAAAATGAAAATATAAATCATAAACTTTATTTTTCAACATAAGCTCTATAGTTCAAGAAACTTTAGTAAACAATGGTACCAGCAAGTTATTCTATCCCTAAATAACTGAGGATCCTGAGAATTTAACCATGTCAATGCAGTCTTTTTCACATTATTAATTGAAGAAAAATGGCAGCCCTTTAAAGATTTTTTAAGATTAGGAAACAAAAAGAAGTCAGAAGGAGCCAAATCAGGACTCTAAGGTGGATGTCTAATGATTTCCCATCAAAACTCTTATAAAATTGCCCTTGTTTTATTTGAGGAATGAACAGGAGCATTGTCGTGGTGGTAGGGGACTCTCTGATGAAGCGTTCCCAAGCACGTTTCTGCTAAAGCTTTAACAAACTTTCTGAAAACACTCTCATGATTAGCAGACGTTATCATTCTTTGGCCCTCCAGAAAGCCAACAAGCAAAACACCTTGAGCATCCTCCAAAATTGTTGCCATGACCTTTGCTCTTGACAGATCTGCTTTTGCTTCCACCTCTTGGTAGCCATGGCTCTGATTGTGTTTGTCTTTAGGATTGTTCTGGTAAGTCCATGTTTCATCTCCTGTTACAATTCTTCAAAGAAATGGTAATCACACTTGTTTAAAATGTCTATTGAAAGCTTTGCTCTTGTCTGCAGCTGATCTCAGTGCAAAAGTTTTGGCACCCATCAAGTGGAAAGTTTGCTCAACTCTAATTTTTCCATCAGAATTGTGTAAGCTGAACCAGTTGAGATGTCTATGTGTTGCCTGTTGTTTCTGCTGTTAATTGTCAGTCCTCTTCAATTAGGAAGCAAACAAGATTAATTTTTTCCTCATAAATTGAGTGGATGGTCTGCCACTGTGGGCTTCATCTTGAACATTGTCTCATCCCTTCTTAAAATGAGTTATTCATTTGTAAACTGCTGATTTCTTTGGAGTATTGTCCCCATAAACTTTCATAAAGCGTCAGTGATTTCACCATTCTCCTACCCAAGCTTTACCATAAACATAATGCTTGTTCTTGCTTCAATTTTAGCAGAATTCATGTTGCTCTGATAGGGGTTCTTTTCAAACTGATGTCTTATCCTTCTTAGTTCCTCAAACTAGATCCTGTTCAGACATGTTATAACAAATTAGTAGAAATTTATTTTAGTGCAAAGAAATTTTGCAATCCGTGCATAGTTTTTTTCATACTTTTGACACTTTTTGAAGACCCCTCATACAGGGAATAGCCACTGACAGCAGGGCTGAGATAGAATGCCCAAGGAGGAAGTCCAGACCTTGTTGGGGAGAGCACACCATGACTCACTGGATGGTGAAGAAGGCACTGAAGAGACTCACCAATGGAATACTGGAATCTTTCCTTTGGTGTACTGGGGGATGTCCACAGGGGATGCCATACCTTAGAACTCACTGCAAAGTTCCTCAGGTGAGGTGTCCTGGAGGAAGCCATTCATGGCCAGGTGCCTTGCCAGTGGTACACCACTTTGAGAAAGTGCAGAGGGAAGCCTCTGGCAGCTGGGCACTGCTGGTTGCCATGTACCGCAAGAACTGAGAGCTGGAGAAGCTGCCCTCTGCAGGACAAGGGAAAGAAGAAGAGGAAATTCCTTTCTCCTCCAGTATTTTCTACAAGTTTAACATCACACCAAATGTCAAAGGAAAAGTATTTATATAGTCCACCTCCATTATCATGAAGCAGGAAAAGAAGGGTAGATTTGGCACTGAGAAGCAATAAATTGATGACTGTCACAGAGTCCTTTATTATATGTGTGTTTTGCAAATATTTTCTCCTACGTTGTAGCATGTCTTTTCATTTTCTTAACAGTCTTTTGAAAAGCAAATGTTTTTAATTTTGATGATGCCCAATTTATCAATTTTATCATTCATGCTTTTGTATCCTAAAAAATCTTTGCCTAACTCAAACTGCAAAGATTTTCCCCTAAGTTTTTTCCTAGAAGTTTTATAGTTTCAGCTTCCAGATTTAGGTTTATGATCCATTTCACATTTTATGTGTATGCATTTTTAAAATTCATAAATAACATATGTAAAGTAAATTACACAAATATGTGCATCTATTTTAATTTATGTGAATGATATCACATTATTCACCTTACCTTTGTCACTCAGCTGTGTTTTTAAGTTTTATTCATGTTGCTATGTATACATCTGCTATGGTATGAACGTTTGTCTCCTCCAAAACTCATGTTGAAATTTAATTTCCATTGTATCAGTATTAAGAGGTGAGACTTTTAAGAGGTGATTAGGCCCTGAGGGCTTCACACTCATGAGTGGGATTGGTGCCATTATAAAAGGGTGGCTTCTCTTTGCCCTTCCTCCATGTGATGCCTTCAACCATGTTATGATACAACAAGAAGGCCCTTGCAAGATGCTAGCACCTTCCTCTTGGACTTCCTGGCCTCCAGAACTGTAAGAAATAAATTTCTGTCCATTGTAAATTACCCAGTCTGAAGTATTCTCTTATAGCAACACAAAATGGACTAAGATAACATCTATTCCATTGCTTCTGAGTGCTGCATGGAGTATACTCTATCATGTGAATCATCCGCATTTTACCCATCTCCTCCTCTGCAGATCAACAACTGATTGTCGCTAATTGCCCACTAGCAGAACTGACACAGCAGTGAATGTTTTAATCCACATCCCCTGATAGACCTGTGTAATCATTGATTTGGTATATACATGCAGGAGTGGATTTGCTGGGTCCTTGGCTGTGCATAGATCAGATTTGTTTATGTAGTGCCAGACTGCTTTTGACAATGGTTAATGATTCTGCATCCTGACCAGCAGCACATGAAGAAACCTATATCTCCACATACCTGCCAACACTTGGCATTTTTCAGCTTTCCAATTTTTGCCAATGTAATAGGTATAAGGTAATATTTCATTGTTTTAATTTGTACTTCTCTTATTACTAATGATTTTGATTATTAATAATTCCCTTCATATGCCTGTTTGTGTTACTACTTTTATAAATTGTCTGTTGACAAACTTTGCCCATTTTTCTATCAGACCTGCTATCTTCTTACTTTGCATTTAATTTGATGTTCTTTTTCCAGTGTCCTAAGGTGGAAGCTTAAATCATATGTCTTTATTAGGTTTCAGATCTTTCTTATTTTCTAATTATGCATTCTACAGTAGAAATGTCTTTCTAAGCACTGCTTTGGATGCATGCCATGAATTTTGAAAAAGTGTGTTTTCATTTTTATTTAGTTTCAAATATTTAATTTCTCTTCAGATTTCTGCTTTGTCTCATGTATTATTTAGAAGCGTGTTGTTTAATCTTTGAGTATCTGGTGATTTTCCACTATCTTTCTGCTTAATTCCATTGCAGCCTGAGAGCATACATTGTATGATTTCTATTCTTTTAATTTTGTGTGGGTGTGTTTTATGTGGTCTATCTTGGTGAATGGTCCGTGTGAGCTTGAGAGGAATGTGTATTATGCTATTGTTGTATGAAGAAGTCTATAGATGTCAATTATATCCAGTTGATTGATGGTGCTGTTGAGTTCAGCTACGTCCATACTGATTTTCTTCCCGCTGGATCTATCCATTTCTGACAGAGGACAGTTGAAGTCTCCAACTATATACCATAGTGGATTCCTCTATTTCTCCTTGCAGTTCTATCAGTTTTGCCTCATGTATTTTGATGCTCTGTTGTTAGGGGCATACACATTAAGTATTGTTATGTCTTCTTGGAGAATTGACCACTTTATCATTAGGTAATGCTCCCTTTATCCCTGATAAGTTTTTGCTCTGAAGTCTGCTCTGTCTGAAATTACTATAGCTACTCTGGCTTTCTTTTGATTAACGTTAGCATAGTTTATCTTTCCCCATCCCTTACTTTTAATCCATATGTGTCTTTATATTTAAAGTGGATGTCTTATATATAACAATTGGGTCTTGTTTTTTGATCCACTCTGACAATCTCTTTTTGTTGGCAATTTAGACTATTGCATTTAAAGTAATTATTAATACAGTTGGATTAATTTACCATATGAGAATACTTCAAAAAGTTCATGGAAAGGTTTGTGTTTGGGGGGAGGGGCGGCTGGCCAATACAAGGATTAAACCCCAGATGTTAGAGTTATCAGCATCATTCTCTAACCAAATGAGCTATCCAGCCAGCCCCCAGATTATCTTTTAATTCTCTTTTTCCACAATTCTTTTGAAGTACTCTCATATTTATTAATGTTTTCTATTTGTTGCTCTTGTTCTTTGTCCTTATATTTGTATTCCACTTTTTTTTCTGCCTGTTGTGGTTTTAATTGAGTATTTCATATGATTCCATTTTCTCTCCTTTCTTACTATATCAATTATGCTTCTTTTTTTTCCTAATCTTTTTAGTGGTTGTCCTACAGTTTGCAATATATATTTAACCACTAATCCAAGTCCACTTTCAAATAACACTATACTGCTTCATAGGTGCTGCAAGAACCTTATAATAACCAGGAATTTCCAAGTCCTCTCTCTGTTGTATCATTGCTGTCATTCATTTCATTTATACATAAACTGTAATCAACAAGTATATTGTTACTATTATTATTTTGAACAAATTATTATTTTTTGAAAAATTAAAAAGAAAAATAAAACTTTTTATTTGACTTTCACTTATTCCTTCTTTAATGCTCTTCTTTTCTTTATATAAGTCCAGATTTCTGACCTATATTATTTTCATTCTCTCTGAAAAGCTTATTATACTTTTCTTGTAAGGAATGTCAACTGGCAACAAATTTCCTCAATTTTTGTGTGTCTGAGAAAGTATTTCCTCTTCATTTTTTTTTGACCAGCGGGTACAGGGGTCAAACCCCAACCTTGGCATTATGAACACCAGCCTAACCAACTGAGCTAAATGGCCAGCCCTCTCCTTCACTTTTGAAGGATAATTTCACAGGATACAGAATTCTAAGTAGGTGGGTTTTTTCTCTCAACACTTTGTATATTTCACGCCACTCTCTCCTTACTTGCATGGCTTCTGAGAGGTCAGATGTAATTTTTATCAATGCTCCTCTATAGGGAAGCTGTTTGTTCCCTCTGGCATCTTTCAAACTTTTTTCTTAATCTTTGATTTTCTGCATTTTGAATGTGGTATAGTTTTGGCATTTATCCTGCTTTGTGTTCTCTGAGCTTCCTGAATATATGTTTTGGTGTCTGACATTAATTTAAAGAGATTCTCAGTCATTATTGCTTCAAATAATTCTTCTATCCCTTTTTCTCTTTCTTCCCCTCTGGTATGCCCATTACATGTATGTTACATCACTTGTTGTTCCGCAGTTCTTGGATATCCTGTTCCATTGTTTTGTTTTCCAGTCTTTCTTCTCTTTGCTTTTCACTTTTGGACGTCTCTGTTGACCTATCCTCTAGCTCAAGGATTCTTTCCTCAGCAGTGTTCCATTTATTAATGAGTCCGTCAATGGCATTCTTCACTTCTGTTACAGCGTTTCTGATATCTAGCATTTTTTCCATCTCTCTGCTTATATTACCCATCTGTTTTTGAATGTTGTCTACTTTATCCATTAAAGCCTTTAGGATGTTATCGAAGTGATTTTAAATTATTCATAGTTATTTTAAACATAATTCTAAATCATAGTTATTTAAATTTTTTTTTTTTTTTGTCTTTTTTACTGACCGGCAATGGGATCTCAACCCTCGGTGTTGCACCTGCACCGCGCTCAGCCAGTGAGCAGGAACCGGTCTCCACATGGGATCCGAACCCTCGGTGGGAGTGCCTCCGCGCTCCCAAGCGGCGCACTCTCCAGTGCGCCACCGGGCCAGCCCAATCATAGTTATTTAAATAATCATATTATTTTATGATAATTCTAACATCCCTGCCATATCTGAGTCTGGTTCTCATGCTTGCTCTGTCTCTTCAGCTGTGGTTTTTGCCTTTTAGGATCCCTTGTAATTTTTTGTTGTTATTGTTGAAGGCCAGACATGATGCACTGTGTAAAAGGAACTGCGGTAAATAGATTTTTATTGATGTGGTAGTAAGGTGTGGGGGGAAGGGAAACATTCTATAGTCATAATTTGATTCAGTCTTTTAGTGAGCCTATACCCTAGTCTATGAACTTCACAAGAATTTCTCAGTTTTTTCACGTTCTTAGGTGGGACAGGGTGGCTAAAGAGGGCTGGACCTGGGTATTTCTCTTCCTCCAAGTTAGTTCATCTCTGATGAAACCCCAGCATGTCAGGCTCTGGTAAAACAGTTTCTCCTGAGGGCAGGCCTTGTTAAGAATATCAGAACATTCTGGCTATTTCAAAATGGTGATACTGTGGGTTAAATGTGTCCCCTAAAGGTTCATGTACTGGAACCTTAATACACACTGTAACAGTGTTAAGAGGGTGGGAAATCCTACTATGGAAATTGAAAGGTGGAGCCTTTAAGAGTTGATTAGATTGTGAGGACCATACAGTGGATTAATCCATGGTGGTTTAGTGGGTGGTAATTTAGGGTGTGATTCTGATGGCTTTAAAAGGAGAGTGAGTAAGGAGGTTAGCTCTGTCTTGCTCAGCCCATTCACCATGTGACACCCGGCATTGCTGTGGAGTGTTCCCACACAGAAGGAGGCCCTCACCAGACGTGTTCCTTGGACTTCCCAGCCTCCAAAACTGTAAGAAATAAATTCCATTTCTTTAGAAGTTACCCAGTTTCAGGTATTCTGTTATAAGCAACAGAAACAGACTAATACAGGTTACTTTTCCTCTCCCTCTGCGAGAAGTATAGGGGGATTTTTTCTCTGAAATTCACCATGAGAACCTTGTAAAGTTCCTGAGAGTAAAATTCACAAAAGTGTGGGTCTCCCCTAAGAGTGGGCTCTCCCTAGGGTTTTTTTTTTTTTCCTTTCTTTTTGTCTTTTTTTGTGTCCGGCAACGGATCGCAACCCTCAGTGTTGCGCCCGTACCGGA
>NW_007727072.1:151342-152950 GCF_000696425.1 Galeopterus variegatus | reverse complement strand
CCCTTTCTTTTTGTCTTTTTTTGTGTCCGGCAACGGATCGCAACCCTCGGCGTTGCTCCCGCGCCTCGCTCAGCCAGTGAGCGGCCGGTCTGTATGTGGGATCCGAACCCTCGGCGGGAGCGCCGCTGCGCTTCCCAAGCGGCGCACTATAGCAGTGCGCCACCGGCCGGTCCTCCCTAGGGTTTTTAATTGTCAGACTTATCCACACTGAGCCTCCAGCAACTCATCAACTACAGTTCCGGTTTTCCTACCCTAGTACAGTTCCTGGGGAGGTATCTGCTTACGGGTTTCTGTTCCGGTAAGTTGTGAATATCTGCCTGTCTGCCTCTCCAATTCTAGGGGCAGCAGTTTGCCCTGTGACCTCAACTCTGACAGATCTAAGAAGAGTTGTTGATTTTCAGTTCGTTTGGCTTTTTACTCATCGGTACACAGTGACAACTTCCAAGCTCCTTACACGGTGGATGGAAAACCAGTAATCCCTCTTTTGCTTATTGGTTTGTATGAGTTACATATATTCTATGTATTAATCCCTTATCATTTTTTGATTTACAAGTATCTTCTCCCATTCTGTCACTATTGTCCGTGGTATCCTCTTTTGTACAGAAATCCTTAATTTTGATGTCATCAAAATAATCAAATTTTTACCTTTTGGTTTCTGCTTTTGGAGTCTTATATAAGGAGATCCTCTCCCAACCCAGGTCCCAAAGATACTTTCCTATATTTTCTTCTATTAACTTTAGTTTTATTTTTCACCTTGAGGTCTTACATCATTTAGTGTATACCTTTTTACTGGTGCAGGGCAGGGATCTTGTTTTATTTTTCTCCATTATAGTAAGCTGCTTTAGTCTGCCCCTTCTTCATTGATTTGTGATGCCTCTCACCCAGATACTCATGATCTGACTTTGAGTTTTCTATGCCATTCATGGTCTATTGATCAGGTTTTGTGCCAAAAGATAGTTGTTGTTTGGGTTTTTTTTTGCTTTTTACGTAGCTTTTTTTTTTTTTTTCCTTTTTGTGTTTTTCCGTGTCCGGCAACGGATCGCAACCCTCAGTGTCGCCCCCGTACCGGACCAGGACCAGCAACGGGATCGCAACCCTCGGTGTTGCTCCCGCCCCTCGCTCAGCCAGTGAGCGGCCGGTCTGTATGTGGGATCCGAACCCTCGGCGGGAGCGCAGCCACACTCCCAAGCGCCGCACTCTACCGAGTGCGCCACCGGGCCGGCCCTATTCAGGTGAATTTCTATAGCCTTTATTAAAATTTTAACGTTTGCCCTGTGAACTCAGTTCTTGATTGAGATTATTACTAGATATTTTATATACTTTTTTGTTGCTATTGTGAATAGAAGTTGGTTGTTGCCAGTGAAGAAAAATGCTAAGGATTCTTTTTAGGTTAATTTTATATCTAGTGAATTGCTGAATTCTCTTAATAGTTTTAACAGTCTCTCTGTTGATTTTCTTTGTTTTTCAAGGCAAATGAAAATATCTTCACATAGTAACAATTTTATCTCTTCTCTTCTTATATGTTTTCTTTTTCTTCCCTTATAGCTTCGTCTAGAACTTCTACAGTTATATATTAAATGGCAGTAGAATAGTTAGATTCCTTATTTT
>NW_007727072.1:147845-150711 GCF_000696425.1 Galeopterus variegatus | reverse complement strand
TAACAATTTTATCTCTTCTCTTCTTATATGTTTTCTTTTTCTTCCCTTATAGCTTCGTCTAGAACTTCTACAGTTATATATTAAATGGCAGTAGAATAGTTAGATTCCTTATTTTGCTTCAGATCTTAAAGAGAATGCACCTGTTTCTTCAGTAAATGTAATGTTTGCTTTAGGTTTTTGCTACCAAGTTAAAGACATCTTTCCTATTTCCAGTTTGCTAAGTTATTTTTAAATCAAAAATAGGTGATAGACTTTATCAAATGCTTTTTCTTTATTATTTGTGATAATCATATGTATTAGTCTGTTTTGTGTTGCTATAACCGAGTACCTGAAACTGGGTAATTTATAAACAACAGAGGTTCATTTTGGCTCACGATTCTGGGACAGCTGCATCTGGCACGGGCCTCAGGCTGCTTCTACTCATGGTGGAAAGTGACAGGTAGCAGCCGGTACAAGCAGATCCCATGGTGAGAGGGAGAGGGAGAAGGAGAGGAAGAAGGAGCGCACTGGTGCTAGGGTCTTTTTAAATAAGAGCTCTTGTGGGAACTAATAGAACAAGAACTCACTCACTACCCCCCTCCCCCAGGGAGAACATTAATCCGTTCATGAGGGATCCACCCCCATGACTCAATCAGTTTCCAACACTACCACATTTGAGATAAAATTTCCACATAAGCTTTGGTGGGGACAACACATCCAAACTCTATCATCATATGATTTTTGTTCTTTATTAATGGGGTGATTTCCAATGATGGGCCAATCTGGAATTCCTGGGATAAACTCTACTTCATCATAACGTACTTTAAAAAATATATAACGTGATTAGTTAGTTTGTATTTTATTTAGGATTCTTATATGTACATTTATGGGTGAAATAAACTTAATCTTGTACCCACAGTACTGTAGAATGGTGCGTTGGCAAACTCAAGGTCATCCACCTCAACCAGACTTTTGCTCCTTCAACCCTTTTATGCTCCTCAAGCAAAAGCATTGCACTCTTCTCCAAGTCCCCTCCTCACCCACACCTTTTACCTTGGAACAAATGACCCAGCTTTCTATGTTCTTGAGAAAAGGGAACCCCTAAGGACTAGCCTCTTAAATTTCACCCACCTACTTACAATGGCTCTGTATCCACATCCGAGCACATCTCTTTCCACCAGTCTCAGAAAATGAGGTGCCCCTTCTTAAGTCCAAGGCAATTTCTGTAAATCTGCTCCAAACACCCCTCCCTTTCCTGCACGGACTTCACTTCTTTAGACATCTCTCGTGAAATTTAAACTCTTCCTCACTACCCAGCTCCTTCTCCTTAGTCCAGTAACATACTCGAATCCCACCCATCCTAAAAAAATCTCCCTCCTTTGTGTGCTACGGTACAGGCATTCTCACACACTGCAGGTGGGAGTGCACATTGGCAAGATCTTTCTGGGAAGCACTTTGGTAATGTGAGTCAAAAGCCTGAAAAATATTTGCACCCTTTGTCCCAGTAATCCTACCTCTAGAAATCCATCTAAGGAAAGAATCAGAAATGCTGACGAGGATAGATGTTTAAAGATGTTAACCTCACTGTTATTTTAACAGCAAAAATTGGAAACAATCTAATGGTTCAATTATAGAGGATAACTTAAAACAATTTGTACTTAAATATAATGAAATATGGTACAATCGCTAAAAAAACAATTTATAAAGAATAGTGTATATGGGAAACTGTTCCTGAAGCAATATTGTAAGTGAAAAAAACAGCATATAAACGATCCAGTATGGTGTTGATTTTGTTACATATAAAAATAGCTAACCCTTTTGGAATGTTAGCTATTACATACATTCTCTCACTTAATCCTCACAACATTCCCGTACAAATTAATACTGTTATCCACGTTTTGTAGAGAAAGAAACCAACTAGAAAGAAAAACGTCGATATCTATTGGAGGAGAGGGGGATATTCCTGATGAATTTTATTTCTTTGTTCTCTTTTGTATTTTCCAATTCTTTAACGAGGTATTATTACTATCATTATTATTAGGTCAAATAGAAATCCGGAATCATTATTTCTTTTTCTGGTTTGTATACGCTAGTAATAAATAATTTGAATAATAGAGAGAAAATGAAAACCCTCTACCCATTACTGCTATCCTAACTGCCAGCGACAGCCCCTGTGGAGTTTGGCTCTTGTATTTATATTTGCTTCTAAAACGGGTGTGCAGACATGAACTTTAAAAGCAAACGTCATCTTCTTTCCATTGCAATACATAAAACTCTACAATTTGAGTCCGTCAAGCGGCTGCATTTTGGTGTCCTGAGGGGAGAGGATGTCCTGTGCCCCCTTCTGCTCGAGCGACCGATTTACTTTCGCCAAGGGGTGAACCATCTCTGACTCTGCTGCGTCACCCCAGGGGTCGGGTTTGGGGGCCGGGAGAGCCGAGTTCCTGTCCGAATTCTGCCATTTATTTTCCAGCTCTACGACCAAAGGCCGAGCACCTTTTCTCTCGGGGAGCCTGTCTCCCCATCGCTCAGACGGGGTAACTGTTCCCTGCCTGGCCCATCTTAAGGGGACATTGTGGGTGCTCCAAGGGGCTGATGGCGTGACTGGTCAAGTGCCGCGCCCAAAGCCGTCCTCCGCCGGCTCCTCCGTCCTGCCCCTCCTCCTCCCCCTTCAACCTGTCTCAAGTAGAGAAGAGGCGCCAGAGGGCCGCGACAGGGGAAGGGACTTTGTCACCTGACTAGCCCACGGGCTCGAGGCTGGCTTTGAGTACCCTGCCGCCCACTCAAGAGTCTTGTGACGAGCATCCGGGGAGGAGGAGGACTCGCCGTGAGCGGGAGCATAAAGGAGACGCCCGGAGTGTGGCGGACCGCGCCGGAGGGTGGGAAC
>NW_007727072.1:143591-147112 GCF_000696425.1 Galeopterus variegatus | reverse complement strand
CGCCTCCCCGCGCAGGGGTCGAGGGACTGGGTCGCCACACACGTCCTCTAAGCAAGAGGCCGTTAGGGAGCTCCCCACTGAGACCTGAAACCTGCTGGAAGGAGAAGCCTGGCATGGGGAGCCGGGGCTGGAACCTGGGACTCCGGATGCTCCACCTGATTGACGCTTCCAACAACTGCTGGCAATTGTGAAAGCAAAATGCCCCGGACAGTTAAGGAGATTTTATTTAAACTGTTGCTACAGAGGCAACGTTCGTGAATGAGGAAGGTCTCAAAGAAAAGGAAGGGGGCCGGGGTTTTAGAGAGGCAGGTCAACAAGGGAGTCAGCGAAGTCTTACACGGAAACAGTAAGAAAGGATGGAGACCGGTCTTTTCTTGGAATATGCAAGATCGATGTGGTCCTTTGAGGTAGCTGTTTCCCCGGAATTAAAGTTCATCACTGTCATAGTAAATGGAGCATGCTGCAGGATGGCTATTTAAGTGAGTTTTCAGGCTGAGACAAGATGCTAACTTGCAGACACCAAAACAGCAAGGAGTCCTCAGCGTGAAGGGCAAAATTCTCTGGGAGAGTGAAATCAGAAAGTCACAACGCAAGGGATGAGCCCAGCCAGTAGCAGAACTGACCTGCTCCAGGCGGCGCTTCCAGTTTGATAGAGTGTATGAGAGAAGGGTTGGGATTACCCAGATTAGCCCAGAAAAGAGGGGGGAGCCATGAAGATACAGTGAAGACCCCTAGTTAAGCCTCAGGGCCTGAAACGGGGGCAGTTCTGGGATTCAGCTGCTGTCTGTCTGTCTGTCTGTATGTCTCTGTCTCAGGGCACCCACTGTTATCTCTTCTCACCCATGTTCTTTCTCACCCACAATCTCTATGCCCCCGTAACTTCAAGTGGCACTTGACCCCCTGCGACCACCCCAGTGCCTGAAGCTTCTCTCTGGCTCTTTTAAAACCCCTCTGTAAAGACAGCCGGTTCTTTCAAGCCAGGCCCATAGTCAGTGAATGCAGCCAAACTATGCCCTGCCTGGCCTCTGGCCCCTTGGTTGTGCCAGGTGGGATGAGTGGGCTTACATGATCTGCTTCTCCCAGGGGCTGGAGGCAGGACAGCGGCCCTCAGAAGAAGTCAGCAGTGGCTGCATCAAGGTGGTCCAAGGCTAAATTTTGGGAAGCCAGACTAGAAATGTCATTTTCTCCAAGCACTTAAGCCCATTCATGGGTCCTGAGCTTCATCTGAAGGTGTTAACTGAAGAGGTTGGTCTAAATGGCTGGAGAAGAGGAAGGCAGTGTGATAAGCCTGGGTAGCGGCCCTGGCCAGCTGACGCAGCTGTCCAGCCTCCTTGACAACCATCCTCCTTCTTGGCGTAAGGGTTCATGCTCTAGACCAGGGGTTGGCAAGCTACAGGCAGCAATCCAAATCTGGCCCATCGCTACCAGTTTTTGCTTGGGCTGAGAGCTACAAATGGCTTTCATATTCTTAAATGGTTGGAAAAAAGTAAAAGAAGAATAATATATCAAGACATGAGGAAGATATGGGAAAATCAAATTTCTGTGCCCATAAATAAAGTTTTATTGGAACACGACTATGTTCGTTCATTTCTGTATTGTCTCTGGCTATTTTCACAACACAGCAGCAGAGCTGAATAGTTGCAACAGAGACTGCAAAGTCTAAAATATTTATTGTCTGGCCCTTAACAGAAATAGTTTTCGACCCCTGGGCACTCCTAGCTTGATGACACTAGCTGTAAAGATCACTGCTGGCACTGAGCCTGTTCACCAAGCAGGTTCCAACAAGCCATTTGTCAATCCAGGTGGCTTTTCTCCAGGGAAAGGAGACACAAGGAATGATGACAGGAAAGAAAGACCCCAGTGAGCAGTCACATTTCTCATAGTAAGTGATCAGATAGCTTCCTGATCTATAGGTCAGTCTCCCTGAATTGGCCTGCATGACACTTTCTTGAGTCTCACAAATTCAGGGACTGTGTCAGCAGGAATTGTTGGTTGGAAGTGACAGAAACCCAATTTGGACAGTCTAAAGGAAGTGAGAAATGTGTTAAGAAGGCCTTGGCATGTGTCCTGGGACCCATGTCGGGCATGCAGCTGGGCCTCAGGGAAGTGGAGATCCCTTGCTTAGATGTCCTTCAGCCCGGTTGCCCACTCTCCCAGCTCCCTCTGCATGCCCACTGCCATGACCTTCTCCGGGCTACATCTTACACCATAGGGCCTTGAGGAGAGACGATCTGACCCAAGTCCAAACATCCTGGAGAAAAGTGGGCTCTGATTGGCATGTTCAGGTGCCCACCCCCGGTGATCCACTGTGCCCACCTTCCCACTGAACAAAATGGTTTCTGATAACCAGTGCAGGGGGCGGGGATACTGGAGGTAGGGAGGCAGTGCTAGAATGAGCTTCTTATGGTGCTTCTCTGGTGTTTCTTTTTACCCCTCTGCTCAGGCCATTCTGCCCCCCATTTCCAACTCCTCCCCACCTTAACAAGGCTGGCTCTTTCTGTCCTTTAAGACTCAAGTTGGCTGTCATCTCCTCCTGGAAGCACCTCCTAACCCTCCCTCCCCCCACCAGTGCCCCTCCTTTCTGCTGCCATAGCAACCATAGCAACCCTCCCTTGCTGACTTCTGTCCCTGTCAGCTCCTCCCAGCTGCTGAGTTACTTGAAGACTCGGCCATGTCTTATCCTCAGGCCCAGGGACCCAGAGGAGGTTTGGCAAATGTTTAACGGATGAATTGATTCTGAGGGCTTGGATTCAGTAGTGGGGGTGATTTTTTGGAAGGGGATCCCAGGACTTCCTTTCTGACATTTCTCACGTGATACAGGGGCTAAGAACCCGAGCTTCCACCACATACTAGCTGGGCAAGTCACCCAACCTCCTGAGGTTCCTAACCCCCCCAGTTTCCCCATCTGTAAAACGGACATACTGATAGTATCTACTTCAAAGCACCACGCGAGTGTTAAATGAGATACTGCTTAGCACAATTCCTGGGACACTATAAATACTGATTATTTTTATTTAGTAGTCTTACTATCATCATATGCTCCTTCACTCCCCAGCAGAACTGGCCACTGACCCCACGGCTGTGCGGAGACCAGGATACACCTCCCCAGCCCTTCGAGATCCATAAAACAATCATTACTCCATCAATACAACAAAAGCTTAGACTTTAGCCTCACTGGATTTATCTAACAAAGGTAGCATCATCCCATATTTTTAAATTTTTGGAAAATATAACAAAAATATCAAAGTCTAACACATTTTCCAACCTTTTCCCCCTAAATATGTAGTTCTAATCACACTGTATCTACATATTTGCATTCTATTGTCCATCAGCAGCATTAAATCATGCCTGCAACACTGTCATAGATAGTGCCGAATATGCCATTTCTCCACTTTTCAGGAGAGGACTGTTAAAGGATAATTTTCTTTTTCTTTTTTTCCTTTCTGTCTTTTTTACTGATCGGTAACGGGATCGCAACCCTCGGTGTCGCACCCGTACCAGGGACCGGCAACGGGATCGCA
>NW_007727072.1:142135-143122 GCF_000696425.1 Galeopterus variegatus | reverse complement strand
CACATGGGATCCGAACCCTTGGCGGGAGTGCCGCCGCGCTCCCAAGCGGCGCACTCTCCAGCGCGCCACCGGGCTGGCCCTTAAAGGATAATTTTCAAAAAAAAGACATGACTCTCGTGCAGATATGAAAAAAACATGTGTTTAAGATTTTATTTAAGTCATTTTTAATGAGGGACCCAGTAAGATGCTACAACCAGTTCAAAAGAGAATGCAAAGAACAGACACATGTGTATCAGGAATATGGAAACAGGTGTGCAAACAGAAACGAAGCTGGCTTCCTCCACAGTGAGGGGCAAGTCAATTGAACGCCCACTGGACTGAATTTTTGCAGGTCCCTAAACATTGCTGCTGCTAGCTAGACTCATCCACGGTGCTGTGAAAGGCTGTGACAGAAGAATATCCTCCACAGTCGGTTTGCTATTCAAGGATGAAGGCTCAGATACCCAAACTGGCCAGCCACCAAAAATAAAACCAAAACAAAGAAAAAAAGAAAAAAAAGGATGAAGGCATCGTTTGGTCTCAGATGTGAATATCCCAGATCTAGTCAGGCTGCCCATGGCTGCAGGAGGAAACACACAGAAAATCATTTGCAAAAGTGGGGTGGGAAAGGAATTCATTCAAAAGCAAGTTAAAAAACAATATGGATAGGGCCAGCCCAGTGGCGCACTGGAGAGTGCGCCGCTTGGGAGCATGGCGGCGCTCCCGCCAAGGGTTTGGATCCCATGTGGTGACCGGTTCCCGCTCACTGGCTGAGCGTGGCACAGGCGCAACACTGAGGGTTGCGATCCTGTTGCCGGTCCCCGGTACGGGCGCGACACCGAGGGTTGCGATCCCGTACTGGTCAGTAAAAAAAAAAAACCAATATGGATAGTATGATCCCATTTTATAGTAATGATAATATATATACTAAGAAGTGTACAGAAATACCTACACGAACATATATATCAAACTGTTAACAGGGTTTATCTCTGGAAGCTGGAGCTATGA
>NW_007727072.1:133085-141453 GCF_000696425.1 Galeopterus variegatus | reverse complement strand
CCTACACGAACATATATATCAAACTGTTAACAGGGTTTATCTCTGGAAGCTGGAGCTATGAAGGATTTTCACTGCCTTTGGTTTTTGTTTTCGTGGTGTTTTCTTGCAATGTTTGAATTATTTACAATGAACCTGTATTACTTCTATAATTTGTAAAAGAAGGTGGCAGTTTTACATACGACACATTGAGATTTCATAGATGCCTTCAGATATCCACTCATGCAATCTTTCTGAAAGAATTACTCAAATACATACCCTAACTGCCTAAAACATAACTCAAAATCAAGAGTTTAAGAAAATACAGTGTGGCTGATGGTCTTTTCTCAAAAATGACTGCACCAACATATACATATTTGTACACGTGTATGTACATATACATGCACATGCGTGTGTACATGTGTGGGCATCCCACATGTTCACCTTACAAAGTGATATCGATACACTTCCATCGAACTTTGGCAAACCTTTGTAATTGCCCCAACAAATAGGATGTAGCAGAAGTGACACTGAATAACTTCTGAGGTTAGGTCATAAAAGGCAACATGGCTTCCAGGTGGCTCGCTCTCTCTGGATGCTTGTACCTGGAACTGAGCCACTACATCATGAGGAAGGCTAGGCTACACAAGAGGCCACGTGTGGGTGTTCTGGCCAATAGCCTCAGCCAGGCCTCCAGTTGGGCGACAGCCAACACCAACCTAAATGAACAAGACTTTAGATGATTCTAGCCAAGCTAGAGGCTCAACTTTTGAGTCTTCCTGCAGAGGTCTCAGACATCGTGGAAGAGAGACAAACCATCCCTGCTACCCTCTGTCTAAATTTCAATGCACAGAAATGGCAAGAGATAATAAGTGATTATTGTTTTAAGCCATTAAGTTTTAGGATAATTTGTTGTGCAGCCATGGTAACTGGAGCATGCAGTATACACAGAAACCACTTAAACACAGAGAATTCAATAGAAACGATCATAAACATGGTTAAAATTTGGATGTCAATTTCAAAACCAATCTTTAAAAAAGAAGACCTATATAGTTTTTAAAAAGAGATACTGTTAGTGGACAGACATGGAAGTACGGGCCTGAAAAAGTTGAAAAACTTCTCATCTTATATTGTAAGGGAGGCAAAAATGATAGATTTATTCTAAATCTGACAGAGAAACATGGTGCAATGGGTTGAATGTCCTCCCAAACTTACTGAAGCTTAATCCCCACTATTGAGGGTGGGAAATCCTAATATGGTAATTGAAAGATGGAGCCCGGAAGAGGTGATTAGATGGTGAGGGCCATGCCCAAGTTAAATGGATTAATCCACTGATGATTTAATGGTGGTCACAGGTGTGGTTCTGCAGGGTTAAAAAGGAGGAGAAGTTAGCTCTCCGCTCCACCATTCTTGCCATGTGACACTGCTGTAGAGTCACCTCACCAGATGTGTTCCCTGGACCCTGGACTTCCCAGCCTCTGGAACTGTAAACAATAAATACTGTTTCTTTACAAATTACCCAGTTCCAGGTATTTTGTTATATGCAACAGAAACGAACTAACACACGTGGGCTTCCCAGCCTCTGGAACTGTAAACAATAAATACTGTTTCTTTACAAATTACCCAGTTCCAGATATTTTGTTATATGCAACAGAAACGAACTAATACACGTGGCTTCAGGAAAGTTTTTGGAAATCTTGAAGGTACTGGCAGAATTGAAACAATAGGCTGTACGCTTTCCAAATCACAGAAGAAGATAAAAACAAGTCATCATGTGTATCACAGAAAGTGAAACAAAACCAAGAGAAACATACAAGGGCGCTTCAAAAAGTCCATGGAAAAATAGAATTGAAAGATAATATGAATTGATCCATGGACTTTTTGAGGTATCTTCATAAAAAAGAGAAAGCATAAACCAAGATGAAAAAAATAAGACCAAACATGCCAGAGTAAATATAAATACGTTATACTCTCCTGCCAGAGACCTTCCAACCGGGTTAATACGATTTAGTTGCTACAATGCCTCCACACTACTCTGTATAAGACACAGCTCAATAAAACTGCACTTTTCCCTCTTTCGTGTCCATGCAAGAGGCGAGCGTGACTTCCAGGCCACCTGTTCTCCAGTCCCACTCTGCTGCCTGCCTCATAGGTACTGAGCGCCACAGTTGCCCCCGGACAGGGACAGAGACAGTCTAATGGAGGGAGCAGCATGGACAGAAGTGACTGCCTCAAAGAGCCACACCTGGGTGACAGGAGGGTGCTGCCAGTTTTCCGGCTAGTGCAGTCCTGCACAGGGAGTGAGGGCCCAACCCTCTCCCCGTGTGCTTCCTGCCTGGAGGTTCTGGGCCACTTCAGAGGGAAAGGCACGCACAGGCCACACACCATGTGACTTTGCCCAGCCCTGCTGGCATGACATTAGGGAAAATTCCATTTTGGACTCCTGCCAACAATTTACCACTAAGTTTTCTGAATGGTTCTAAGTTTTTTGTCCTTTTCTATGTCTCAATTAGCTTTCAAATTGGTAAGTTGGAAGATGGCATGTCAAGGGTGCTTGATCTGATGTCACCTTAGCTCTATAATCCTATCATTCATCATTTGTAATAGCAGCTTTTTAAAAAAGATGTGTCTATTAAACATTAGGTGCTGTGCTAGGTGCTGGGAGTACAGCTGTGAATCAAGTCTGGCCCCTTTCCCTGGGGANCTGCACAGGGAGTGAGGGCCCAACCCTCTCCCCGTGTGCTTCCTGCCTGGAGGTTCTGGGCCACTTCAGAGGGAAAGGCACGCACAGGCCACACACCATGTGACTTTGCCCAGCCCTGCTGGCATGACATTAGGGAAAATTCCATTTTGGACTCCTGCCAACAATTTACCACTAAGTTTTCTGAATGGTTCTAAGTTTTTTGTCCTTTTCTATGTCTCAATTAGCTTTCAAATTGGTAAGTTGGAAGATGGCATGTCAAGGGTGCTTGATCTGATGTCACCTTAGCTCTATAATCCTATCATTCATCATTTGTAATAGCAGCTTTTTAAAAAAGATGTGTCTATTAAACATTAGGTGCTGTGCTAGGTGCTGGGAGTACAGCTGTGAATCAAGTCTGGCCCCTTTCCCTGGGGATGTGCTCATGGTCTGCAGGCTGCGATAGGGAGGCAAGAACGTAAACAACTAAAACAAGGCAGAAGAAAATGAGCACTAAATATAGGCCTTGGGCGGCAAGAACAGGGAGCAACTAATGCTGATGGAGAAATGAGAGAAGGCTTTACGGTGAGTCTGCGGGGCCTCGCTCTGAGCCCACAACAGTAAATCAAAAATGGAGGAAATGATTCACACGCCCAAAGTGCTGAAGCATCCAGAGCCTGGGCCATCCAGAGGCAGCTGAGCCACTCTGGGGCTGGGGGGCTGTGACCCTAGGCAGGGGGACAGATGAAATAGGTCACATGGGGCCCAGGAGAAAGCAGTGGCCCAGGTTAGGGAGTTATTGTTACACTTTCCTCTGTGTAACTGAGACCGAGAAAAGAGAAAGAAAGAACTCACTCAAAATACCATCAATAAGGCCTGGAGGGACTGCCACCCATCAGGGGAGCAGCCCAGATCCAAAATCAGCCTTTCTTTTTATTGACAAGACAAGGAAGTTTCACAAGAAAAATCAGCTGATTCAATCATCAAAGAAGGACATAAGGACATGGGCAATGTTACAAAAGTTGTCTATGGCTAAGTATAGCTTAACAATGGAAACTAGTAACATCAGTAAAATAAAGTGACATTCCAAAGTACAATTAGTAAAGAGCTAAATTGGTCAAACTGGCTCATTATCTAAAGTATGACCTCTCCTTAAGCAAAAGTTACATTCTTATGATAAAATCTAAATGCAATTATCTCTAAAGTTTCCCCCAACAGAAAGCTTGCCCCTAGCAAACATTTTTTCCACAACTTTCCCTTCAGCAATTCTTAAAATCTCTTAACAGGATTGGTATGACAACCACCTGTCATCTCTAAAATAATTAAAGTATACAATCCCATACCTAAACAGTAATTAAGAGTTGATTAGATGGGCTTTGGCCACGCTATCTGTGGGCTGTGGCGTCCTGTCCGAGGGCTTTTGCCCCACACATGCATTTACCTAAAAACCCTATTCTAAAATCAAATGAGAATCAAGATTTCTAACCCACTACAGTTATCATGCAGGAGACCCAAGTCCTGAGGACTTCAAGGCTTCTAATGTTACCTGAGGTGAAATGTTGCTAATGATCAGAGGGGCGCGATGTGTGCATTTTCTCATCCCACATTGGAGGGGGACAGGAATGAGACAGGGGGGGCTAATTAAGTCCAGTCCCAGGAAATGGGAGCAGGGATCTCAGCTAAAAGGAGAGGGGAGAACCAGCATTTACTGAAAGGACGACAGGACCCAAGCTGACAGTTCACCGGAGAAGTTCCGCTTTATTCGGGGGAGAAGCACACATTTATATAGAGCCGGTTCCGGGAGAGGGTGCTTAGTACACGGGGCGGTAGTTGATTGGCCGGGGGCGGGTAATGATTTCTGATAGGCCGCACCTTGGCGCCGGCGAGATTGTTAGGACCCAGAAGAGAAAAGCGCCATGTTTTAGGGAGTGCCTCCTTTGGGGTCTTCTATGGGGCCTTACATTTACTGAGTGCCCTCCAGGTGCCAGGCACCACTGAAACATTATCTTATGTTTGTAATACTGCAAATACTTATTGAGCATCTGCTATGTGCCAGACACTATTTTAGGCACTAGGGATATGGTGGTAAACAAAAATCCTGCTCCTCATGCACAAATAGAGAAACAAATATTCGACACAATTCCAGTGACAAATACTTATCACCAGTATTAAGTACCGAGAAGAAAATAATGGGAAAAAGAACAGAAAGAGGTACTATTTTGAAGAGGTGGTCAGAAAAGGCTTCCTGGAGGAGGTGACATCTGAGCAGAGACCTGAGTTAGCAAGAGGAAGAGCCTTACAACATTTAGCAAAGGGGGGCTGCTTCCCCCAGCCTGGAGGATGAAAACATCTGAGAAGGGCAGTGACTTTCACTTGATCACAGCGGTCCTAAGACTTCTCTAGGGGAGACTCTGGGCTCCAGCGATGCACTCAGAGGCAGCACCTGACCCTGGGACCCTCCATTATGAGCCAGTTGTGGCCTCACAGACCCTTGGACCACCCACTTGGTACAGGGCCAGCCCACTGTCTCTTCATTTCTTCCATTCCCGTTTCTCTTCCTCCCCCTCCTCTCCCTTCTCCTCCTTGTTCTCTTTTCAACATTTCATTATAAATACTTAGAAGTGCCTAATGGATTTAATGTTTAATGAATAATTATAGGGAGAACACCTGAGTGACCAGCACCCCAGTGAAGAAATGGAGTATTGCCACCACTCCAGAAGACTTCGTGTGTCCCCTCCCATTTCCTTGTCACTTATGGTACTCCCTTCCTTGCTTTTATCATTTTACTATCTATATATGTGTCCCTAAGCAATAGTTTAGTTTTGCCTAATTTTGAACTGTGTGTATATGGCATCATTGTGTATGTATATTACTTGTGTATTACTTCTTTCATTCAGCATCATGTTTACAAGATTCACCCATGTTGCTGGGTGTGTTAGTTTGCTAGGGCTGCTGTAACAAAGTACCACAGACTGTGGCTTAACCAACAGAAATTTACTTTTTCACGGTTCTAGAGGCTGGAAGCCCGAGGTCCAGGTGTTGATACGTTTGGTTTGTTCTGAGGGCTCTTCCCTTGGCTTGTAGATGGCCAAGGGAAGAGCCCATGTCTTCACATGGTTGTCCCTCTGTGCATGTCTGAGTCCAAATTTCCTCTTCTTATAAGGACACCAGTCATATTGGATTAGGGCCCACCTTAATGATCTCATTTTAACTTAGTTACCTCTGTTAAGACCCAGTCTCCAAATGTGATCACACTCTGAAGTACTGGATGTTGGGACTTCGGCATATGAATTTGGGGGTTGGAGTGGGGGACACAGTTCACCCCATAACACTGGCTGCAGCTGCAGTTCACTTACTCTCATACTGCATAGTATTATGTGACAGGAATATATCACAACATAGTTATACATTCTCCTGTTGATGGGCACTTGAGCTTGATGGGCACTTGAGCTGTTTCTAGTTGGGGTCATTATGAACAATGCTGCCTTGAACACTCTTTTACCTATAACTCGGTGCTCATGTGCACGAGTTTCTCTAGGGTTTACAACTAGAAATGGAACAGCTGAGTCATAGAATATGCTTACCTTCCACTTTAGAAGATATGCAGACAGTCTTCCGAAGTGGTTGCACCAGTTTCCCCTCCCTCCAGCCTTGTATTCTCATATCCCCATTACTCTACTTCCTCACCAGTGCCTGGCATTATCAGACTTCTCAATATTAATTGTGAGGTAACTTATTTTGCATTTCCCTGATGACTAATGAGGTTGAGTACATTTTCACATTGGCCATTTGGAGCTCCTATTTTTGTGAAGTGCCTGTTCAAGTCTCTTGCCAGCTTTTCTTTTTTTTTTTTTCCTTTTTGTCTTTTTTACTGACCGGTAACGGGATCGCAACCCTCGGTGTCGCGCCCACCCCCCACTCAGCCAGTGAGCGGGAACCGGTCTCCACATGGGATCCGAACCCTCGGCGGGAGCGCCACCGCACCCCCAAGCAGCACACTCTCCAGTGCGCCACCGGGCCAGCCTCTTGCCAGCTTTTCTATTAAGTTGTCTTTTTCATTTTTTAATCTCTTCACTTTCTACACTCAGGGCAATTTTATTTATTTATTTATTTTTTTCTTGACCGGTAAGGGGATCTTAACCCTTGACTTGGTGTTGTCAGCACCACGCTCAGCCAGTGAGCGAACCGGCCATCCCTATGTGGGATCCGAACCCGGGGCCTTGGTGTTATTAGCACCGCACTCTACCGAGTGAGCCACGGGCCGGCCCAGGGCAATTTTATTTTAAGGGCATAATTAACACTTCCCTGCTACTGCACCTTGGTCAGAACCATCTGATCCACACTAAAAATTTTTAATAACTTGAATCTCAGAGAGCAAGGATAGGAGGTTTTATCCCTTCCTTCCTGGGAGCACTCCAACTTTCCCCCACTAACTTTTCCGCCTTTGTCCTTCCTGATGCCTGGAACTTGGGAGTGCCAGCAGCTATCTTGGGCCATAAATTGATGCCCAACAGGATAAAATGGCTTGGCTATCTGATGCAGCAGAGCTATCAGACAAGACCTTGAAAGACACCTTGTTTCTCATGCAAAGAAATAAACCTCTATCCTCTTAAAGCCACTGTTATTTGGTTTTCTACTATATGAGACAGAACCTAATCCTTCTGACACTTACGGAAAATGTTTTCAGCTCATTCTAAACATGTTTGCTTGAGCTAAATTTCCTGACTCCATTAAAATAATTTTTGCTGGTCAGTAAATGAGAATATATTTAAATCTCCACACTACCATTTATATTTTTCAAACAGCCCATTGGATCAGTATTTTCATGCTGATATAAGTAAATGAGACATGGGGTCTTAAGTAGCTAAGGAATTAGAACTCCCTGTGATAGAAAATATCCTTGTTCTTTATGACAGGCATCCTGTTTGTGAAAGCTACACAAAGGTATATCTTAGGACACTCAGGAGGTGACGAATTCATTCTTTTTGAATTGAATTAACAGCAAGTATTCACAGAGCACTTCCAGTGTAAGTTAGCCAGGCTGCGTATGTCCCGTTCAAAGTGAAACTCTCCAGTCATGGTCCCTGTCCTCCATGACCGGAATGTGATAAAAATATGGTCATGTCACCATAACAGGTTAATGTGTTTGGTCACTGAATCCTTATCGAAATAGGAGGTGCTGAACGCATGCGCACACATGCACACACATACCGATCAGGAGGTTGAAGAGTTTAGAGGAAGGCAGTGTGAATGGAGGTGAACGCTAGATTCTAATTTAAGGTCTTGGATGACTGACTTAATCTTTCTGAGCCTCAGTTTCCTTATCTGAAAATGGTGGCTTATGACACAGATGTATTGTAAGGATTAAATGAGAAAATGCATATAAAATGGCTGAGATAAAGGAAGCACTCAATGGATGTTAAATAAGGTTGGTTTGTTTTTATTTTTAACTTGTCAACAGACTAATTTGAGACAAAGATGACCAATCTGTTACTACAGAAGCCACTTGAGTCATCCCTCAGCCAGGCCCCAGGGGCAGAGCCGGCTGAAGCCCGAATGCTAGCCCCCCTGCCCTGGGGTGGGTCCCGGGGCCCCACAGCCCCCTGTGGCAGCAAAGCTCCAAATCACCAAAGCCCAGAAGAGCTTCTGGTGTAAGCACAGATTAAGTTCCAGTTTTTATTTAAAGATACTAATTTCTGGACATTTATTTAG
>NW_007727072.1:114766-132442 GCF_000696425.1 Galeopterus variegatus | reverse complement strand
CCCCAAGCAGCACACTCTCCAGTGCGCCACCAGGCCGGCCTCTTGCCAGCTTTTCTATTAAGTTGTCTTTTTCATTTTTTAATCTCTTCACTTTCTACACTCAGGGCAATTTTATTTATTTATTATTATTATTTTTTTTTTAAAGATGACCGGTAAGGGGATCTTAACCNGGGGATTACAGTGGTGGCTTAAGACGTTATAAGTTGAAGTCTTTCCTTCACTTGGCTGCTAAAGTTTAATTCAGTCTAATTATTTCAAATGGCATCAACTATAATAGTTTCATAATTTCTAGTATATTAAGCACTTAATATGTTGTGTCATTTGAAATCACATATTAAATTCAGCAAAGTACATTTTAATGAGAGTTAAGTGGTGTGAAAATATTAATACAGTGTGATGGTTCATCTTGGCGCTCCAATTTTGTAGGTCTGTTCCCAAAGCACAAACGCTTCACTCACCAGGTAAGGGGAGCGCTTAACTGCCTGAGGCTCAGATGGGTGTCTGACAATACCGATATCCCTACGTTTGGTGATACAGCAGTTTACAGTGAGATTTCTTACTGGGGCTCACAGCCTGTAAAGTAAGTAGGGAAACCATCACTTCCATTTTAGAGATGAGGAAACAGACTTAGCAACTGTGAGAGACTTGCTTCAAGTGACCAAGCTAGTCAGTGCGGTTGTTGGGATGTAAATTTGAACCTTCCTGGTTGAAAGCCATTGCAGTTTTTCCCTCTGCCACAGCTGCTGTCCTGTAACCTTGAGAGTGAGTGGTGTCTGGACTCCAGGGCAGCAAGCACTTGGAAGACGTGCCACACTTCTCCCACCCCTTGCAAACCCACTGACAGAGCCAGAAAGAAGCTGGCTGACTCTGTACTCAGACTTGGCAACTCCTCTTTTTGCACCTCTTTCAGAGCGCATCCTCCACACCCTAAACCTATGCACTTGTGCTCTTATGCCACCCTGGGATTGCCAGAGAAAAAGGTCTTGATGAACCAAGTCACAATGAACACTTACTAGAGCAACAGCTCAAAATATGATGCATCAAGGGTGGGATTTAAGGGAGCAGCAAGAGATTTTTTGGAGAGAGCTTCCCAGACCCCTCAAATTGTACTCCCACATTCTGCTTAGGTGTAAACTCAGCTCTTGGAGCCAGAGAGATCTGAGAGCAAATCCCAGCTTCTTCACTGACTAGCTGTGCCCTTAAGCAGGTTACTTTTCTAGGCCTTGGTTTTCCCCATCAGTAAAATAGGAATAATAAACCCCCTTGTGCTTCTCTCTGAGACACTCCAATGAAACGCCACCAGAAGACAGTGTGTTGGTCTCAAACGGCAAGGAATCATACCAAGCTGAGTTAGTCTATGTGGGGTCCCTTGTCAGCGACTTAACTGCATTTTAACCAGGGCCTTTGGTAACTCAAATCAAAAGATTAAAGACAGTTGGATGAAAACAGTCCCCATAGTACTAAGGAGCAAAAATTAAGGATTCCTCACCATTCTGCTGTTTTCACTTTTTAAAAAAGTTTGTTTCATGCAGATAGCTGCAAAATTAAGAAGAAAAGAGTAAGGAAGTGGTTATTTGCTGAGCATTTTTATACTTACCATGTACTTGCCAGATGCCCAGGGACTATTCTAAGCACTTTAGATGAATCAGCTCATCTACTATGCTAGGGCCTTTCACATCCAATTCTGCATTTAATCTTACAAACACTCTGCGTAATTGGCAGCAGAGTCACCATCCTGCAGGTGGGAAAAGAGTCATTTAAGTTCCAGGCAGAAAGTGAGATATGGGGGACAGTGAAAGGTGTGGCTGGGGCTGTGCTCCCCCCTCCAAATCTGAGCTGAAGAAGGGACAGGATTAGAGGGCTCCACGGAGGTCCGGCATCTGGGATGGATTAGAAGAACTGATCTAACCACAGCAAGGGCCAAGCCAGAAGAGCCAGTGCTCCAGGCACACCGGACTTAGGAAGCTTTGAAGGAGAAACACATACCGAGCAGCCAACTGGCCCTGGCTGACCCTGCCTCTTCCCTCAGACACAGACCTCTTTGCCTGCCCCACCCCCTCCCAGCCTAACTTTGGAGAAACTCATTCACACTGACATGAATTAGGTGGGAGATGTAAACAGACCACGGCTTAACACAGAGCATGAGCTGCTCAAAGGACTTTCTGGCAGCCTGGGGTAGTGAGTCCTCCCCCACACTCAGACCCCCTCCAGCCAAGGTCCTTCTGGCCTTGCTGTGTGTCCAGGGCCTTTGGAGCTTCCAGGGAAATGGTATACGAAAACACATAATGCTCTCTGGCTGTAAGTGAAGCACTATCCTTTTAGAGAATCCTAAGATCTCGTGTCTTCACTGACATTTTTCCAAATGAAAGAACCCATTTCTTCATTGTTCAAAATCAAATTAAAGCGGGCTCTGCCCTGTTCCACTCAAGGTGGTAGAAAGTACAACCGCAGACAGGATTGGGGGGCTACTCTGCATCTCTTGGAGTTCTGCAGCCCCGGTCATTCACGGAGGACTGTCAGGTCATCTCAGGTCTGCAGAGTGGAGAGAAGCCAACAGCTCTGAAAGCTGGCAGAGCTGGGCTTCCACCGCAGCTCCAAGCCTGCCAACCAGTGCCAGTCCTCCCTGGCACCCACGCACTCCTCCTTGCCTTTAGCACCAACCCTCTTTGAGGTCTGTGGGTGCTTGGGACATCCTAGGAAGTCATGATCCCCTTGATTCTCCACTGAGTCCCTATGCTACCTCTCCTCCTCCAGCTTCATGCCACATCCAATCTACCTCCTCCCTTCACCCACCCTCCCCTTTTCTCCACGATGGGCCTTCAGGGCTCAGAGGCAAGCATTGCACGGTTCTGCAGATCCTGTGAACTAAGTCCACACAGCCCCTGTGAACTGTTTCTGGGGACTTCCATGCCTCAAGCATGACCAGCATGCTCCATCCTTCTAAAATAGAACACAGGAAGTGTTGAATTTATACACTGCTAATTATATCCTCCAAAAGAGTCCTTTAGTTACCCAGTTACAAGAATCACAGCATGTCCAAGCTGAAAGAGATGTTAAAGATCATCTCTACAGCAGTTTCCTCACTTTGCAGAAGATTAAAAACAGAACAAACAAACGAACAATAAAAAAAACAGAGAGAGGTCCAGGGAATCGGCCAAGGTCACAAAGATGGTGACAGGAGGAGTAGGAACTAGAAATCAGCTCGCTCTCCTTTACACCACAATCTCTCCACAAGAAAAAGAAAACAAACAAAATCTCCCACCTCTGGCTCAAAATAACCCATGTTCGTGTAGCCAGAAATGGTGAATGATAACCAGGTCTGTCTCCTGCTGGTTTCTACAATAAAGCAGTTATGAACCCCCCAGCTGAACCTGTCACCGCAACACGTGTGCTCATCAAGTGTGTCGAAAAGGCTCTCCTTCTAAATAAATGAACAAAAATAAGTGTGCTAATTGAAGATTAGCATGATCTACCATCAATGTTAATATGCTTTTTGGTTATTTGCAATTCCTTTTTGTAAATTTGAGGGAAACATTATTGCCCCAATTAGCTCTTTTGGCTCAGTAGAGGCCATATTAGCATTCTGAGGTTTATATTTGCTTACTGCTTATTTAGAAAGAGGTCAGATGAGAAGCTGGGCAGCTTGCGCCTGATTTCCATTTCACTGGACAGGTAGGGAGGGGGAGAACTCAAGTCCCCAAAGGCCAGGCCAAGCCCTCCCTGGTGGTGGCTTGGTGAGTCCCTCCCCTCTCACAGCAACTCAGCCAGATCACTTCCCAGAGTATCAACTACCTCCACAGTGGCTTTCCCCCAAGTATTGGCTCCACAGGTGAAACTGACTCAGGTCGGGTGAGTCCCTCCCCTCTCACAGCAACTCAGCCAGATCACTTCCCAGAGTACCAACTACCTCCACAGTGGCTTTCCCCCAAGTATTGGCTCCACAGGTGAAACTGACTCAGGTCTTCTTCTGCCTGGAACTCTGTCCCCATCCTCTCAGAACTGCCTCTGTACCATCCAGATACATAAATGTCGACTCCCTTCCTGCCCCCAACCACTGAAGTGGCCTTCATCTCGCAGTCACTCTCTAAGCTGTGCTCTTTACAGCAAGTCTCAGCATCGAGAAGCCTTTCCCATGTTTACCTGGCTCCCTTGCTGGAACGGAAGATCCGTGACCACAGCAAATCTGACCACTCATTCCCCCCAACAGCCCCAGTGCCCATATCACAGGCGCTCAGCATCTGCTGAAGGGTGGAAGGAAAATCTGAGCTGGTCAGGACCTTGGGAGTATGGTCTAAGAGGGAAAGGGGAGGCTCACTCGTGGTCCCACATCTTTTCTCCGAGTTCTGCTGTGAAGAAGAAAAGAGCAGTCTTTGAAGCCAAACCAACTTCTTTCACCACTGACAAGATCATTTTGGGCTGAAGGTTTAACCTCTCAGAGCCTCAATATTCTAACCTGCCCATCAGGAGAGGGGGGGAGGGCGGAACGCACCAACAGGTTAAGTACCTGGCTGGTACTAAGTGCTGGGTCAAATGGTGATGAACTTTCCCAGACCGCCACCACTTCCGAGTCACATTCTTTAAATGTAGGCCCCAGAGTGGACATCCTCTTCCCTCGGCTCCAAGTGCTGGTCCTGAGTACCCCTGGGGAAGCTGAAGGTGCGCCCAGGCCCATCCCAAGCCGGCGCCCACACTCCCCAGGACCCGGGAGCCGCAGCCCTGGCGGGCTCCGGCCCAGCCCCTACCGGGCCACAGTGGGTGATCCTGGCCCTCGCTAGGGTCCCGGTTCCCTGCGTGGGGACGTGTCCGACTAGTAGCTCGCAACCTTTTTGGAGTCTCGGATTGGACTCCCGTGGGGACCTCACGGGCACCATGGCCCCTCGCCCCAAAAGTGCACTCAAGCTGCGCACACGCTGCTTGGCAGTTTTGGGGGCCGCTGCGCCCGCGTGCCCCCACCCAGCGTTCGGGAAGGAGGAGTGTCAGGCCTGGGATCCCTCCGCGCCCGGCCCGGCCGGCGCTAAAGAGTCGCGCAGGCAGCGCGCACCACGTGACGGAACGTGACTGCCGGCCCGCCCACGAGGCGCGCGCCGAGGTCGGGCGGGAAGAGGGCCAATTTCCCATGATTCCTTAAATTTACATAAAGCTTGAAAGAGGCTTTGGGAAACAATTAGATTAAATTTGGCCGTAAGCACAAAGTTGCAAGTACAGAAAGTGTGATACACAAAGTCATAATTTCTTGGGTATTTTGGAATCTAAAAACCCTATACCACTTAGTCACCATAACTGTAAAAGCCTTCTAATTCTGAACTTTATATACTTTCTGAGTAAGCGTTAGGTTCGTGCTCGCTTCGGCAGCACATATACTAAAATTGGAACGATACAGAGAAGATTAGCATGGCCCCTGCGCAAGGATGACACGCAAATTCGTGAAGCGTTCCATATTTTTGTACCATGTTTACACTTGGACGCGAACACCCTTTTCCAACAGGTACTATCTTTTGTTTGAAACGAAACAGTAGTCTCGGGAGGCGGAATAAAAGGAGGTCGGGCCTAGGCAGACTCATCTCTGCAGTGCATTTTACATCTGGCCCGCGGGCCCCAGTTTGCGATTATTTCTATCTTGCCTCTGCTCCCCTCTACACTATCCTAAGAACTGCGGTACCTTACACTTAAGCAAATGGTATTGCCAAAGTTGATCCATTTCAGGTCCAAAACAAAACAGGATGCACTGCAATGGTAAACATGAGGTGTACTATAACAGGAACTTGCAGTAAGACTGACAGACTCCTCCGAATCTTTCATCATCATCATCATCATCATCATCATCATCATAATAATAATACCCACCACTTACGGAGCATCTACCATGTGTCAGGGGCTTCACCAATATTTCACGTAATTATTCCTGACAGCCCCACCGAGGATTACCGTCACCATTTTACAGGAGACACTGAGCGGTAAAGCAATCTGGGCAAGATCAAGGCCTGATAAGACCATTAGAGGCACAGACCTGAAAAGATGAGGACTCCTTCCCCAGGCAATTCCATTGCAAACACACAGTCCTAATTAGTAGGGGGCGGGGGGGAGTCCAACAAAGCCTGGATATTCCTGTGATGACTTAGTATTTTCTGAAATATCAATATCTTTGCAAAATTAAAAGGTTGGTGCATCTGCTTTGCCTGAGCACGCACGCAGTCCACCTGGAGGGCGCTGCAGCCACTGGGGCCCCCATCGTTCGGCCTCCAGCGGCCGCACAGCCCCCACGCACAGCTCCCAGGCAGTGGGGCGGGAGGTCAGACGCACAGCCCCGGAGCCGCCCCAGGTCGGCGGCGGGACCCCCACCCCCATCCCCACCGGCGGACGCTCGGAGCTGCTGCGCAGTGTTCCTCCCTGGCCTGGACTCATTTCTGCTCTCTTCAGTGGAGGTGAAGTGATCCTTTCCAGGTAACAGCCGAAAATAGGGGTCTGTGGGACCTCTCGTTGCGCCTCTTCCTCGGATAACGGCCTTCGATGCATGGAGTTAGAGGACAATCTTTGGTGGTTGGTTTCCCCTTCTTTCCCCAAAGACACCTGGTTCTTTGGCGGCCACTTGGGCCATTGGGTGAGTAGTTTGAAGAGGCTCCTTCTGGGGTGCCAAACAAGGAAACGACCAATGTTGGTGTGGCGCCCTGTCCTTCAGCCAAGGACAACCCAGGAGCCAGTAATGTTACTAGCCTGTGTGTGTTGCGAAGGGCAGCGTTACAGGGGTGAAATGGAATTGAAGAGTGAGGGACTTTGCCCAAGACGGACCGTTCAGATGGTTCTAAAGAAACTTGTTCTTTCTGGCATGACCACTGTCTCAGAGCAGGAACTAGGAAAGACACAGGTAATTCCAGTCCTGGAAAGTCCAGAATCCTGGCTGCTTTCCTGGCTCTGCACTAACTTGCTGAGAGAATTGGGCAAGTCCCTTTGCCCCTTTGGGTACATATCGTGAACAAGAGTGTTGGCACTGCAAGATATCTTTCCAATCCAGGTGCTTGTAATTCTTATGAACGTGTCTCCCAAAAAGTTTGAGAGTCCGGGCTTGAAAAAGCACTATCCGCTTTCCTGGGCCCCAGGAGGAACAGAGGCCACAGACGGGGCGCTCATTTGGGGACTCTAAAGACATTCCTGTCTTGAGTCTCAGGGCTGGAAAATGAACTCAGAGTTGCAGTCTTAGCAGACACCAATATATTAGCACTTTTTATATGCCAGGACCTGTTCTTGGTGCTTTACATATATTAACTAATTACATGTACAGCATAGTTCTATGAAGTAGGTCCTGTTATTTTTCTCGTTAATATGAGGAACCCGAAGCACAGAAAGATTCAGCAACTTGCCCAATATCACACAACTAGTCAGTGGCAGAGCATTGAGAGCTCGGTAAATCAGGCTACAGAGTTTGTGCTCTTAACCGAACACTATGCCGCTTCTGAGGGTGGGGAAGGGAGATAAGCCCATTTAGAATTAATGGAAAGAGCATGCAGATCCAGTTCTGCTTTTGTTGATGTTCTGAATTCAAGGCCGGAGTCCTATTTCTTGCAAAGGATCAAGGCTATGTATACTTCACAACAGAGTGCCTGGTGACCTTGCAAAATGTGAGGGAGTGAAGGAGCACCCTCTTTGGTACACAGCTGAAACAGGAAGAAAGTTTTCCTCTTCTAGGTTGACAATCATTTACCTCACACCTGCTCCCAATATTAATCCTATTGATGAAGGATCTTTCTGAGCAGTAAGCCTGGGCTTAATTAACCTTATGCAAATGAGCTTAATTGATTTTCAGTGGCTGTTGTCCGGAAGCACCAAGAATTCCTTCCCTCAGCCATTTCCAGCACCTAGATGAACCACAGAGTTGGAACCCATTCATCTAGACATTTGTTGTGTGCCTGTGGTGCACTGGGCCCTGTGCTGGAGATCACAAGAGCAAGGTATGACCCTCCTTGTTGAGGTACTTACAGTCCTCGACACACCCACACACAACCAAAAGTAACAATGGGAAGTGAGTGCCCTGCTAGTTTCGTGAACCAAGTGCCAGAGAACACAGGAGTAGTTACTTGTGTCCCAAGAATTGAGGGGTCTTCTGGGTGCTTTTGCAGACAGCTTACCCGGATTTGCAGAAGAAATGGACTTGGAAAGCGACTTACTGGTTTCTCCTAGGGAAAGAAGCAATCTGATGCTGTCTCCACCAGCGTCTTTAGCTTTGCCCCGTCTGGATTTTCTGGGACAGGTGGGGATAGAGACCATCATCCCACTGCGGCTCCCAAGAGGGGTCGGAGTTCCTTTGGAGCAAAAGCTGTCGGAGGTGGAAGGGGCATGTTTACCTGGTCCCTTAGCCCCAAACCTCAGACTCCAAGCCAGACCTCCTGTAGGTACCGCTGCCGAACCAAACACGCCGGGAGAACAGCCCGGAGGACATTCTGTGCCTCACCGCGTCTTCCCAACTCCCCAAACCCCACTTTTTTTGCTTGAGCCAAGGCACCCTAGTCTGGGCCTTCGGGCGTTGGCTGTAATGCCTAAAATCTGTCGCAAGGTGGCAACGTTGGGGCGAGAAATAGACTTAAAATGCTGGGGTTTTCAAAGCATATTTTCCCTATTAATGTTTCATTTAACTTAATTAGAATCTGGTAAACTAATTAAAGTAGCTACGAGCCCCGCAATCAGCAATAATTCGTATAATTATTGATAATTACATCCATACCAATCGTTTGGTTATTAACATTGGTGGGGGGGGAGGGGTGGAACAAACCACTTCTGAAAGGACGTGGAGCCCAGGAGGGTTTTTGCGACTGAGCTCTGGGTCGCATCCGCCTATCTCCCCAATCCGCAGAGATTCCGGCCCAGATGGGGCACCCTTTCCAGCGGGCCCCAGCTGCTTACGTGCTTCTGGCCACTCTGGGGGAATTTGGGGAGAAAGAGTGGAAAGGAACATTTGCTAGGCTCCTCTGTTAGGCCGCAGCCACGGAACTTCCTGTCTGGGAGGTAACTGTGATGCCCATTTTACAGGAAGGAAAGTGCAGCTTCCAAAGGTGCAGTTACGCTGTGGGGAAAGGCGCGTGCAATCTCCAGCACCCGTGCTGCCGGACTCCGTCCCAGCCCCTGATGCGCCCTCAGGTCACTTCCTCTCTGGACATCACTTTCTCCTTGGGTCCAGCGGAGACTGATCTGGTAGATCACGCCAATATGAAACGTTCCCGTTTCCTGGAGGGTCCTGAGGCGACGCTTCACAGTTTGCCTGGCCTCCTCACCACTATTAACTCCCTTATGACCTCTCTGGGTCTAGCCCTCGTAATGTCCCCGGACTTGAGAACAACGAGCCCAGCGCAAGCGGCTCTGGGTTCCTGCCTCGACCGCTCGGCTGGTCTCCCGGTCTGCGCCCCTTCCCAGCGCCCCAGAGCGTGCCCTTAGCTCGCCGGCTGCGCCATGAAACTTCCCGGTCCGCGCAGCCGGGGGCTCCTGGCCCCGAGCTCCTCGCTAGGGGGTGCGGGCCGGGCGCCAGCCTCCGGGGTCTCGATCCCGAGAGACTTGCAGTGCGAGCCGGGGGCGTCCGGGTGGCAGGGCCGTCGGGGCGCTGGGCCCTGCAACGGACCGCCGCCCGGGGCTCGGCTCCCCTCCCAGAGCGCTTCCACGAGCCCCGGGGACAGAGGTCTGAATACTTTTTTACAGAGGCGAAACGGAGGGCCAGGGAAAATAGAGGGCGCGACACGGACCCCTTGCTAGCCAGCCGACGAGGTGAAACTGAAGCCAGCGCGGAATGATTCCCAATATCGTGCGCTTCCTACTCCATCCACACTTCCCTACCCACGCAAAAAAAAGTGCTTTGCAGTGTATATCCGTTATCTGTAGCCCACCCAGCAGGTGCGCTGTGGAAACAAGCCGATGGGAGGCCCGAGGCCAGGCGAGGCCTCACCAACCGCGCCCGGGGCGGGCGTCAAACGCCCCAGCCGAGACCTGGCAAGCGCGCGGCCCGGGCACCTGCGGCCAGCGGGCCTCCCTTTCCTCCTCCACGTTCTTAACCCCCCTCGGACTGAAACGTGAGGGAACACTAAGATGCGGCCAGGGGTCCCTTCTTTCGGGTAGCGGCGGGGCAGGCACCGGGCATCCACGCACGAGCTCCATGTGGCGCCTTCCACCCCACCCCAGCGATCAAGGGCCAGGCCGAAGGCGCCCGTGCCACCTGGAGAGGCAATCCTGGTTGAACCTGGGATTCCGGGCAAGGTGTCCTGAATCTAAGCGCCCCGGAGGTGACTTCCCCAGTGTGGCAGGGAAGAGCCGGAGACCGCAGCGCCAGGGACCATGCAGTAGTCCCCTTTCCAGCTGGGGCCCAAGGGAGGGTTCTAAACGCGAAGAGGTGGTGGCCTGTGGGGGAAAATTGGGTGGATGGGTCTGGAGGAGCCTGTGGAGAGGTCCGTACACTAGCTGCTGCCCACCGGCGTAGGCGCAAATCCAACCCCGGGCGCCCCTGAACCCGCGGGGCGGTTCCCATGGCCCACCTGTTGCACAGTCTTCCTCGCCCGTCCCTGTTCCCGCTCCACCTGCAAGCTGCCCCCGCACTCCCACCTCCGCAGCCCCAAGAAGTGACAGATTTCTGTTTTTCTTTTTTTTAATTAAAAACAAAAGTCACGGATACAGGGTGCTCTCCCCAAACAGGCTCAAGGTGGTTACCATCTCGTGAGTCAGTTGTCGCCCTTTTAAAGTGCTGTTACATCAAGAGATTACAACAAAAAGACAAAGCAAAATCCAAAGGGGAATGCAAAACGGAACTGGAAGTAGGTCCAGGAGAAGGAGGAAGCAAAATAACTTAAAGCACAAATAAATTAAAGTGAACCTAATACTCTTGTGAACCAAGAGACTCACAGTACATTTATATCCATTGCACATAGCCACTTTGTCATTAGGAACAAGAGTTTCAGAAGTGGACGGGACAGGGAGCGCGGGGCCAGCGCCAGCGAAGTTGCTACATTGTATTCACAATCGGGGTCGGAGGCTGTACACGAGGTGGGAGAGGAAGGACTCCCTCTCTCCCCCCCACCCCTGGGCAGTTCAGTTAACCCCTTGAGGTCCGATGCCCTGGAGTTCAACCGAGGGGCGAGGCGGTATTTACACTTGGAAACCGAGCCAGTGCCCTGGACTGGGACTCCCGGGAAGAGGCGAGCGGACGAGCGGCTGTATTTACATCGGTCCGAATGGCTTGTTCCTCGCTCTGGGCCGCCGCGGCAGCAGGTATTTACAAGAAGGAGCAGCATGGCTTGAGGGCGCGTGGGCGCGGCCGGGCCGGCCCTAGGGCAACAGCGGGGGCTTGAAGGAGCAGTTGCCAGTGCAGTGGCGGGGCGTCAGCATCTTGCAGGAGAAGTGATGCAGCGCGTCGTGGGCTTCTGGGAAGAGAGTCGCGCCGGCCACGTTGGGCGCCTCGCCTTGCCCACTCGGTCCCCTCGTCCCCTTCCCCCGCCCCTCCCCGACCTTACCCAACCCTTTGGGGGCAGTTCTCAACCGAACTGATCTGGAGGAGGTAGGAGGGCCAGAGAGAGACCCTAGTGATTCAGAACCACTGCTCTGGTTCAATAGCCCCATTTTACAGAAGAGGAAACTGAGGAACCGTGGGGGTAAGGGGAGGGAGTCGACTTGCCCAAGGCCAGAGATGAGACCAGAAGGCAAATTTTCCGATCCAGAGCCCAAAGGGTCTTTCTCCCTAGCCCACCGTTCTAGAATCATTTCCCCATTAAAATCAATTTCCACCTCCCTCTTCTCAGCTTCTGGTCTACGTAGACCCTAGCCTTCCCCCGACTATTCCTGCTGTTTCTTCCTTCCTTCCGTCCGTCCTTGAGTCATTCTTTCAGTCAGCCAGGCAGTCGACGGCACAACCAGCACCTAGCACCCCCCTATCTTTGTTGCCCGGCCCCCGCACCTTTCAATTTCTGCTGGATGGCGTAGCGCGCCTTCCGCTCCTGGTCGAGTTCGTTACACAAGGTATCTAGAAGACATGCGAGGGGCCGGGTGAGGAAACGCACACCACCCTCCGCCGGCCGGGGTCACAGCCCGGGTTTCATCCTCTCCCCAGGGCGCAGCCCCTCGCAGAAACAACTCTGGGGACAGGGGGAGGAGGGGGCACCGACGCTTCACTCTGCAGACTGGCGGAGGGAGGAAATGGTCTGGGATGGCGCTTAAAGGCAGACGGATTTAACCAAAATTAAAGCAAACTTAGGCATTACTTCCCAGGTAATTTTACGCCTCGATTTTTAATTTAGAAACCATGGAAATTGCCGCGATAAGAAGTTCAATCACTCCATGTAATGATGCCTGCAAGCCGTTTGCTGGGCTCGCTTGCCATTCTGAGGCTAATCAGAGTATACAAAGGATATTAAATAAAAAAAATAATTGTTAAATTACCTTCAATTTAAATCCAAATGACTGAGCCAACATTGCGGCTCCTGCCAGACGAGAGGCAGTTAGGGCCCATGCAGGCGCTCACCTGACTCCCGTCTTACCTCTGACAATTTGCAGCTGTTGCACCATTTCTTCTCGATAAGCCAATTCTCTCTTCATTTGATCCTGAAAATTATCTGTGCAAATTGATTACGTGAGAGCTGTTACGCACAGCCCCCTCCCCCAGCTCCACTTCCCCACTCTCTATTCCCCCACCCCTCCCCCACCCCTGGAAACCCGGGAAAAAAGGAGAAATTCCCGGCTCCCGCAGGGGTGCAATGGCAGCTGCCTGCACCCAGCTCAAGTGGGGGGTGGGGGGACAGGAAAGCTCAGTGATGAGGTAGGGTGGGGTGGGATGCGGGTACCTTTGAGGCTCTGAAATTCCCTCTCCAGCTTCTTGCGGAGCTCCATTTGCTCCAGGAGCAGTTTTTGCAGTTCCTCTGTGAAGGGGAGAGAGTGGGAGATAAAGAGAGAGAAGAATGTGGAACTTAGGGGATCCAGAAGGCACCCAGGTCCTTCCCTGGCCAATAGCCCTGAGACCAGAGTAGGGGGAGATGGACTGGTAGGTAGAGGCCCTCAGCATTCTGGCTTTCCCATGTGCATTCAAATGATTTGGGCAAAGAAACATGACTAGGGTAGGATGCCGAGGAGAATAAAATTCAGGATGGTAGAACCCATATTAGACTCGGTTCCAGGAACTAACCAGCTTGGCATCTGCTTTAAGTTGTTCCTAACTTAGAGGCTGGCCTAGGAAAACTTGATTTCCCACTTCAAATGACAGACCTAATTCCTTCTTTCAAAACAAATCAGGCAGAACCTGGTCACAGCTTTGGATACCCTTCCCAGAAAAATACACATACAAGTTTGCCTACAATTTCAGGAGGTTCCTGGACTCCCCAAATCCATGCTAAGAACCCACATATAAAGCACAAATGATTTCGAAGGTAATGGCATATCGTGTAAAATCTGTAACTAGAAAGAGTGGAAGACCACCAGTGCTTGTGTCCCTCCCCCTACCAATTTCTAAGTCCATCCATGGGCTGGGGTTGGGGGGGGGGCAGGTGGTTATGGAAGCCTCCTTTAGTGCCCTCAGAAACCAGCTCTGAAGGGGGAGTTGCCCTGACCATGGGGTCATTTGTATCTGGGTCCTCTCCAATGGAAAAGCTCTTCCATTCCTGTGGGACAAAATGAGGTTAGAGACTCCCTTCCTCTGTGACTCAAGCCATACTCTCCCCCTTGCAGGCTGAGCAGCAACCCAGGATCCTGTTCTGCAAACAATCTCCATCCTCACTCCATTTAGGGTAGAGTGGGGGTGGTCACACATTAATTGTGGCAGGGGGAAATAACCTCTCACACATTCCTGAAATAAATCCCTCCCTGCAATCTTGCTATTCAGAAAAAGTCTTGTTTTCTATTGAGTTTGGGAGACCCAGATTGTCCTGTCCACAGGCATCAAGTTCTGAGAATCATTACTCATTTCGCTTTCTCATTGGGCTTTTCAGACAGACCCTGGCCTTGGGAACCCAAATTTCTAATTATCCTCTGAGGTTTGGTTCACTCCCCCCCCCCCCATGTACACACTTCTGTGCTAGGATAATCCCTTCCACTCAATGAAATGAAAACTGATTCCCCAAGAGCCATGTCTTTACCACACTCACTCCCTACAGGAATAACACCTCCTCTACAGGAAGGGCCCATCTCCCTCAAGCACAGTGTACTCCCATTTCACAGATTTAACCTCACCTCTGGCCAGGTTCTCAATATCTTTCTCCACCAGCTGAGTTCCTGTGACATCAAGGTTAAGTCCATCTTCACCTGGGATACAAGGACAGGTAAGAGGGGTTCTGTCTTGGGAGAGGAGTGAACTAATGGGGAACTGCCAAGTCAGGAATCTATTGCAGCCTTTCTATCTTTAGAGGAGACAGTTACAGGCATCCAGTACTACACACCTTCCAAGCGTCATTTTAGGAGGTAGGAGAATGACCCACTAAAGGAGAGTGGGCTCAGGGAAGTTGGGCTGTCCCAGGGCAGGAAGTGTCCTTTGACTTGTTTTATGTGGGTGAGGGTGTCTCTCCATTTCCTTTCAGTATGCCCCCTGCCCTTACCCGGAAGACTCCCAAACCCACCAAGGAGGTACCAACTCAGGAAATCTGGCCTGCACCTCACCCTCCTTATCTAAATATTTATCTGCTCGCCGCGGAAGGAAACCGGCAGCCGCTCACTTTTGATTGAAAACCTTCTCACAAACCTGTGGGAACACGGGCGACCTGGGACCCAGCTCCCGGGTGCGGGTGGGGCGCAAGGAGTTCTAGGGCTCACCTCGGTCTGTATTTGTGGGACTTGGCTGGGAGATACTCCTTTGGTCTGGATACGATTTCCTCGTTTCCAAATCATCGGCGGTCGAGTGATTGTCTTCCTTATCCGGCTCTTAAAGGCAATAAACCGAGTTTCAAATAGAGGCAAAGAAACCGTGACCCCGATACTGTCAGAGCTGCCGCAGTCGGGGCGCCGCAGCCCTAATTAAAAGCGTCTTGGCCACCTCTGGTTCCCGGTGTGCGCCCAGGAGCGCGCCCTGACGCTTCGGGCCGGGAACCCCCTCCCCCGCTCGCGGTCTGCTCATCCCCCTGCTTCACGACCCCGCCCCAGCCCCTCGCAAAAGAGCAAGACAAGCAGCCGAGCCCACCAGGGACAAGCGACCTACATCGCGCGCAGATACTGGGGCACCGCGAGCGCGCGTGGCCGCCGGGTCTGTCCGCGCTACTCCTGCCGAGAACGCGACCACGGTGGCGATCGTCGGGATGATGGGGGGGAGGGGACATCGTCCCGGACTCAGCTGTCTCAGCCTGCCTGGATTTCCAAGGTCCCCATCCCCTCCTCTGTGAGCAATCTGGTCCCGTGTACAAGTGCAGGGACCCCCCTCGTGTTGGGCCGTAGCTCCTGGGGTACCGAAGCACGAGGCTAAGCGCCCCATCCTCCGCCCAGACCCGGCCTGGCCACGGGGGTCCCCGCAGCCAAACACACTTGCTGAATAAACGAGAGAACTTGAGGGAGGTGCCAGGCATGATTTTTAAAAGGTTTTAAGCCAGCGTATAAGGCCTAGCGGAGCATCAGTGCATGTATGCACGTGTGGTGGGGAGGGCCGGTGGTGGCGGTTTTTAAGTAACCAAACAGTGGAAGTTGTTGGGAGTTCTCTCTCAGCTTCCTTTCTCTTCCATTATTTTTCTTTTCCTCTCCCTCCTTCTATCGCTCTCTCTGGGTCTCTCTTCCCCCCTCGTCTCCCCTCACAGGCCTTCTTTGGACCCGGCGCTCTGCCTACGGTCCCCCCGTTACAGTGGCCAGTGGCCTCGGCAGGCGTTACCGTGGGCCTCGGGGGTGCAGAGGTAGGAGGCCGCGGGCCCCAGCGCCGCCGCCGCGCTCTTCACGTGCTCGTCCCTCTCGGGCGCGTACACCTGCGGCGGCCGAGAAATGACAGGCGATTAGGGGGGCCCTTGGCGGCGGCCCGAAGCCGCCCAGCCCTGCTCCGCCGCCAAGAGAAGACGCCGAGAAGGTGGCGGACGGAGGTTGGCGCGCCCTGGGGACCTGAGTGCCCCGGACAGAGGTGACGCACGCGGGGCGCCCTTGCGTGCTCGGAGCCCGTATCACTGTTGTGGATTCAGAGAATTATGAGGGCCCACGAGAAAATTACTCGAAACACAAAGCGGCCCCCACCCTGTGCGCCCGCCTCCCTTTCTGGCATTTTGCCTCCCGCCTGTGACCGTGCCCCGTCCCCGGCATAAATGACGCCTTTCGCATCCGGTTAATGATTTGTGTTTTAATGAACCGAATGGAAATGTACAGGTTTGTGCACCCACTTTCCAAATGGCCAACGATTCCGGCCTAGCTGCACCCCACCCCTCAAGCCCAAGCCCTGCCAACCTGAGAGCCTCCCTCCACCCTCCACCCCGTCTCGAGAGAGCTTCCCAGCAACGAACCCTGCAGTTCCCAAGGCGGGAGTTCGGAGAGACTCGGAAAACTATGAGCTGGGGTGGCGGGAGGTTGTGCGCCCCGATTTGGGGAGAGGCCGCCCTCTCCTCTCCTCAGCTGCCCGTCTTCCTTAGGGCTCTGACCCCAATCCGGGCCTGGCCTCGCGAGCGCTTTTCTCTAGCTCTGGGTCCCTTTCTGTCCTCTTTCTTCCTCCAGATCCCTGTTACTTCTTTCTGTGTCTGTGTGTCTGGCAGTCACTGCCGGTCTCCTCCCCACTCCCATCAACAAAAACAAAGCACCCGCGTTCCTCAGGCCTAACATCCCCCCGCCCCCGTCTTCCGGAACCCTCAGTCGGGTCCCAGCGAGCCCAGCTCCGAAGCGCGCCCGACGCTGGGCCGGGCGGGAGCAGCCGGGGCCTGCTGCTCGAACGCCTGCGCGGAACGAAATCCCGTACTGCTCCCCGCCCGGGCCTGCCCCGCATCCGGGCCGAGCGGAGGGGAAGGTGGGGGCGCCACCGGCAGAGCGGGCACGGAGCTCACCTTGGCCGGCGCGGGGCCTCCTAGGGGCCCGCAAGGCTCTCGCAGCTCGTAACCGCCGCTCGGCGGGCTCCTCTCGGGTCTCCGCACCACGTCGTCGACCGCCAGGTCCCCGAATGCGGACCGGCCTGCTGGGGGTGGCCCAAGGCGGCGCCGAGGGCGGGGGCTGCCGCCGTCGGGAGAGTCTGCGGGAACGTCCGCGCCCGAGGAGGTGGCGGACGGGGGCGCAGCGGGCTGGTCGCCATCTGGGCCACCTCCCGTGCTGGGAGCGCTGGCCTCGGTCTCGTCCTGGGCGCCCTCGTCGTCGGGAAAGCGGTTGGACTCCACGTCCACCTCGGGCTCGTCCGCGGTGTCCACGTCAGGCGAGGCGGAACGATAGCTGGAGCTGCCCTCGCTCAGGAAGTCCGGGCTCACGTAGCCGCCGCCCGGCCCCGGCCCCGTCCCCGTCCCAGTCCCCGCGCCCGGCCCAGGCCCGCGAGCAGGCCCCGCACCGTACGCCTCGCGGGCGCTACCGTAGAGCTTGGCGATGCTTTCGGTGTCTTTGACCACCGGCCGGAAGGCCGACACATAGGAGCCTTTGCGTGCGGGCGGCGGCGGAGGGGGCAGCGGGGCCAGGGGTGGTGGCAGCGCCTCGTCCGCGCCATCCTCGTCCATCGGCCCGCGGGACAGAGAGCTCGGGCAGCGCTCCTCCCCTCCGAGACCGCCCTCCTTGGCTGGCTCAGTACCGTCCAGGACCTCCGGG
>NW_007727072.1:25726-111451 GCF_000696425.1 Galeopterus variegatus | reverse complement strand
TGGCCACGCGCGGAGCCCGCCGCCTCCCCGCAGCCTGCGCGCCCCAGGTAAGCGGCCGCACACCTGCGTCCCGCGCCCTGCACCTGCGTCCCGCTTTAGCCCGAGAGGCCAAGACGGAGGAAGGGCCCGGAGTCGCAAAGTTTGTCCCCAGGAACGAAGTGGGGAGGACCCAGGGCTCCCCGCCAAGAAGCCAGGAGTGGGCCAGGCCAGGGCCAGGTGATGGAGCTGAGGGGGGCTCAGGAAGAAGGGGCGCGGGGAGAGGTACCTCACATTTGGGCCGCAAGCGAGGGCCGGGGCAGCGGAGCAGACAGTGGCCCTGGAGAGCCGGTAGGATCACCAGCGGCCGGGACGGGGAGTAGGGTGTGGGGCTCCAGGGATGGCAGCCCGGAAGGGGCAGATGCACCTCCCCCGCGCTCCTGACTTAGACGGGAGACGTCAGGAGAGCTCTAGCCTGGGGAGGGGCGGCCTCCCGCTTCCCCCATTGGGCAGGGGCCTCAGGAACTGGCTTGGGGGCGTCCCCCGACCTTGAGTGCCTCCCCTCCCCATCACCAACAGGCTCCAGGCAAGAGCCACATCATCGCTGGGAGAGACCTGAGGTCACCTGCTCTCTCAATACTGCTAATTCAGTTTCCCCGTGGCGGGGGTCCAGCCCCCTGAGGCTACACATGCCCCTTGGCGCCTTCTCTCTCCCCCAAACTCCGTTTTTCTCCACCCCTCTCTTCTCTCTCTCCACCGGTCTCTGTCTTCACCGTTCTTTTCCCCAATACCCCATTAGGTCCCTGTCTTCTTCTCTCTCAATTTCGGTCTCTTTCTCTTCATTTGAGGTCCCAGTCGCACCCCCGCCCCTCGCCGACATCCGGGCGCCCCCTCGGCCGCTTCCACCCCCTTCTTTGCCCCCGTGGCATTAAGTGTCCTTAATGGACACGTTAATTAAACTGTAATTAATCATACTGTCCGGCCCAAGTTTGAACAATTACCCTAATCAAACAGAAGTTAATAATGGCAGGAATGGCCCGGGGCGCGGCGGGCCGCGCGGGCAGGGGGCTCAGCGGCCGTGGCGGCTCCCGGCGGTGGCGGCGGAGGCGAGCGCAGCCTGTCCTTGGAACCCGGGCGGCGCCATAAATCTTCCGCGGGTAGCAGCGCGGGGTCGCCCTCGGCCCCGCTCCTTCGTTTTCCCTCTCGCTCCCTGTCGTGGGGCCCCCTCTGCTCCTGCGTTCCAGCTCCTCTGGGGCTCATCTCCTCTGCCCTGTCTCTTCTCTTCCTTGGCTCGTAGGGACCCTGGGAAAGGCCTCTGGAAGTGCGAGAGGGTCGCCCAGGCCTGGCTCCTGGAGAAAGGAGCGGCGAGGCCCAGCCTGGCTACTCGTTTGACCTCCCCCCTCTACCCCGGGTAACGTGTCCTCCGAGGCCCTGAAAACTACTCCCAAGTTTGGGGGCTCTGTCTCCTCTGCGGGGTCTCTTCTAGATCTGGTTCGTGCTCTCTCACCTCCCTCAGTTGCCATCTTTCTCTGCCTCTGGCCCCTCCATTCGCGCGTCTTTCCCAGGCTCTGCCTCTGTCCCGCTCCAACTCTGCCGCTCTTGACGCCCCCCTCACTTCCCTAGGAGACCGTTTTCCTTCTAGTCCGAGAGCTGCCCCCCGTCCCCACCTGCTCATCCCTCCTCCTTCGGCCCAGGCTCCCCCATCCCATAATTACAATCCCATTCGGTAATTATTCTTAGCCTCCGAATGATTCTTTAAAAGGCATCTCAGAATTTTGTATGGTGGTGACAACGATCGTGGAGCCAGGACGCTCCCAGGGTGGTGGGGGGTGAAGTGGAAAGAGGATGGGCAGGGAACCCCTGAGACAGCCCTGCCTGTCCTGCCTCTATTGTACTGCGAGGGCCAACAACGTTTCCGGGACCAGCCTCTGGGGCGTCCCGGCAGCCGGGCCGCGGGGCGCCGGGGACCTCTCAAAGAGTCGCACCCCGGGTTACCACACCACGGGGAGTGCAGTGTTGCCTCTGCGTCCCCATTCAGCACCAAGCTACGGACAGCTCCCCGTGTCTTGGCCCCGGAGACCCAACCAGCAATCCTTCCCGGACCTGAGCTGGAGAAAAATTGATGGCGCGTGGAGAGAAGCTGGGAAAGTGCCGCTGCTTGGTGCTGGTATTCGGGGAGCAGGCCTTGGGGGTTGGGGCTGGAGCTGTGCTCTGCACCAGAGTCGGACAGGTTAATACCATCGCGGACTGCACTTCACCGTTTGCAGAGCCGGTTCTCACAACGGCCCTAGGATTAGGTTGGGATCATTTATTCCCATTTTACAGGAAGGAAACTGAGGGTCAGGCAGTGGAAGCCAACCCACCCAGGTTCCTCAGGCTGATCTTGTAGACTAAAACTGTGCTGCCTTGCACGCTGCAGAGAGGGCCTAGCTTAGCGAAGGGACAGTAAGTAGAGCGCAGCGCCGCGCAGCTCGCGAGCTTGCATTACCGCCCTCACAACTCTCCGTGCGGAGGAAAAAAAGTGTAGCAAAGCCAGGTCGCTTGCTCGGGTTCAGGCAGCCAGTGAGTGGCAGAGCTGGGACTTGAACGCAGGCTCAAACAGGCGTGGGTGGGACCCCTCCTCCTCAGTGGAAGCTCCGGGTCCCGCACCTTGTCCCAAAGCATGTCCCGCGGGAGTCGCTGTCCTTGGACTTCCTGACCCCCATTATTGGAGATTTTCTCTCTCTTATCCGTTGCCCAGTGGCACCAGGGGTCAAAGGGCTGGACTGTGCATCCGGGACGCACCTCGCCTGCTCCCCCACCCCCTGCCGGGCCTGCGCTGCCTCTGCGTCCGGGCGTCGCGTCCACGCGGCCAGGTCTCCTGCTCCCAATCGGGCTCGGGCTCGGGCTCGGGCTCGGGCTGGGACTGGGCGGCCGAGCCTCCTCCGCAAGCACATATCTTTTACCAGTTGAATTAACGGCAGTTTTCGTCAGTTAATTAGGTTTAATTTACATAATTAGTACAGTATAAAGAGGATTGGGGATAATCATGGGGTACGTAGCGCTTACTGTGTAAACACGTATTCTGAATTAAAAATCAGATGTAATTAAGGCGCGCAGGCCCTGTTTAGGCAGGGTTTTAATTGTAATGAATTTCTAATTAACACTCAATGATTGCCAAATGCAAAGGGCTGTAAAATTTTCTTGTAGTTTTGCTAATTTATTGTTTACTTAATATCTGGATATTAATCCGACGGCCCGATAGCCCAGAGCCCGGCGCGGCGGCCCTGACCCGAGCAAGCGAGCAAGGCTGCGCGGGTCCTGCTGCGCCCCGACCTAAAGCAAAAGCGGGGCCGGGGGAGGGCCTGGGCTCGCCAGAGGCCGCAGATTCCGGGTTCCTGCCGCCCAGCCCCTGCTCTTTGGGATCAGAGGTGAGACCAGCGCCCCTCCCAGCAGGGGACTCCCCGCCCCGGGGACCATAAGAAGGAGGGAGAAAAGTGGCCTTGATGGGTCCAGATCCGGTTCTTCTACTGACCGCTTGAGTTAGACCTTGACTTGGCCTCCATAACTGCACCTGTAGGATGGACACGCTGACTGGCACTTTCCTGGAGTCCCAACAACTCCGACCCATGAGACTCTTTCTTTTGGAGCCCTGCCGTACTTGGGGGACCGTACTTGGGTGTAGGTCGCTTGAGCTTGGAGTGGGGGAGGGGTAGAGCCAGGAAGCCTTGGGAATGGTTTGAAGGTCTTGGGGCCGGACTATGCCCTTCTCCAGGCTCTTGGGGGATGCAAGCTAGTCGGGGAGGGACTGAGGAGGGAACCCAGGACCTACCTTGTTTGCCCTAACCAGACATAGAAGCCCCCAAGGCCTGAGCAGAGGTATTAGGAAAAGAGGGTGGGCGAGCAGCTCCTGCTGGCCCCAGGATTTCTCCATGAGGATACCCTCTCTCCATCCCTACTTTTGATCCCTCCCCACTTCCCAGCTGGCCTCTGGAGTGAGAGGCTCCCCTGCTGTCAACTCCAGCTTAGCCACAAGCCTCTTTCCAAGGTCCTCTCTGCATGGGAGAGACTGTGGGTACTGAGAAGTTTCCCACCAACCCAACGAAACACACCAAGAAAATTCAATTTCACCCAGAGGCTTCTTCCCCAAACAACAGACTGCTTTAACTTCTCCCTCCATGGGCCTGCCTTTCAGAAGCCTCAGGGCCTCTCCTCAACACCGTGCAGGGCCTCCTCTAAGCCTGCCTCCTTGCCAGGCCCCTCATTCCTCTCAGTCTCATGACTGTTTTATTTTCATTATTGGATTGTTCACAAGTTAATATTTCCTGATTACTTATTTGTGAATGTTTTCTTTCTCTCCCACTAGAACGTTTTGTTTGCTGTTATACCCAGGGCCTTAGAACAGGGCCTGGCACGCAGTAGGTACTCAACATGTTTGCTGAACGAATGAGTGAACAGTATTTGAGTGTGAGGTCTCTGAGCTGCAGCCAAGGTCCCAGCTAACTTGCTGGCTGCAATAACTGCTGCCCTTGGGGTCTGGTGGCCCAGACTGATTCTTCAAGAGAAGGTTCTCTGCTTCTAGGTGATGTTTGAGGATTCCTGCCTTCCACAGAGACAGGCACTTAGGCAGAGCCCAGGCTTGTCTCAGGAGGTGGGGAGTAGCTGGCAGGCTTGCTGAGCTTTCCCTTGTTGCAAGAGCCTTCCTTACCAGGGCCTCCTCCACTCAGCACAGTGGAGGGACGGGCTGGAAAGACAACAGATTCTGGAGCCAGCAAGACTTGCTTTGTTTGAATCTCCAAACCTTCACCTGTAAAATAGTCAGCCAGGCCTTATGTGGATAACAAAAGGATTAAATAAGGTGCTGGGTGTGTGGTACACAGCCAGGACTGGGACCAGAGTAAGGTGGTTAGGGCATAAAATGTAAGGGTGCACTCATTTTCCTGGTCCTGAAAGTCCTTTCACTAGTCCAAGGGCCACACAAAGCACATGGCAAAGGGTAGGTACTCAGCACATGTGAGCTCCCCTTCCCTGACAGCCTCAGATCACTTCAGGATGGCTGCCTGAACATTGGAGACCAGTCTGTTTGCTGGCATAGGTCAAGGCAGCTCTGGGCCCAGGTTTTAGGGTGCTGGGCAAACTACAGGATGCCATATCAGTTAAAGGGAGGGCTGGGATTCCAGGCCAGCAGTTCCCCATAGGCTCCCTGATCCACTGTACTAACCCCAGGGAACCTAAGATGAGAAATCATTCACATATGATATAATTCATCCATTTAAAGTATACAATTCAATGATTTTTCATATATTCACAGAGTTGGGCAACCATCACCACTATTGGTGTTAGAATATTTTCATGACCCCAGAGAGAAACCTTGTACCCATTAGCTGTCACCCCTCATTTCCCTAACCTCCCCTAGTCCTAAGCAACCACTGGTCTACTTTCTGTCTCTATAGATTTGCTTATTCTGGACATTTCACATAAATGGAATCGTACAATATGTGGTCCTTCTATGACTAGCTTCTTCCACTTACCATAATGTTTTCAAGGTTCATACATGTAGCGTGTATCAGCATTTCATTCCTTTTTACTGCTATATAATATTCCATTGTATGGATATACCACATTTTGTTTATCTCTTCATCCATTGACAGATATCAGGTTGTTTTCACTTTTTTGCTATTATGAATGATGCTGCTATGAACATTCATGTACAAGTTTTTGTGCGACTGCATGTTTTAATTTCTCTTGGGTGTATACCTAAGTATGGAATTGCTGGGTCGTACTGTGAGTCTATGATTAACATTTTAAAAAACTGCCAGATTGTTTTTCCAAAGTGCTGCACCATTTTACATCCTCACCAGCAATGTATGAGGGTTCCAATTTCTCCATATCCTCGACAACATTTGTTATTATTTGTCTTTTTTGTTATAACCATTCTAGTGGGTGTGAAATATTATCCTATTGTGGTTTTGATTTGCATTTCCCTGATGAAATGATGTTGAACATCTTTTCATGTGCTTATTAGTTATTTGTACATCTTATTTGGAGAAATATCTATTCAGATCCTTTGCCTGTTTTTTCAGTTGGGATATGTGTGTTTTTATTATTGAGTTGTAAGAGTTCTTTATATATTCTAGATACAGGTCCCTTATCAGATATATGATTTCCAAATATCTTCTGTCATTTGGTGAGTCATCTTTTCACTCACAATCTTTTCTTAATGGTGTCCTTTGGAGCACAAAAGTTTTTAATCTTGATGATGTCTCATTTATCTATTTTATTTTTGCTGCTTGTGCTTCTGGCATCATATCTAAGGAAGCTTTGCCATGAGATTGACTCCTATGTTTTCTTCTAAGAGTTTTATAGTTTTAGCTCTTTAGTTTTAATCTATGATCCACCCATTTTGAGTTAATTTTTGCATATGCTGTAAGGTAGGGGTCCAAATTCATTCTTTTGCACTTGTATATCTACAGCACCATTTGTTGAAATATTATCCTCTGTCCATTAAATTGTCTTGGCATCCCTCTGGCTTTTCTGGTCTGGACAAATGACTATACTCCCTTCTCCAGGAGAGATGGTACCAGCCTTGCTGCGATTTCCAGTGAGCAAGTGGGTGGCCCCAGCTGGGAGAGGGGGACTCCCCCAGGGACTCTCTGAAACCTCAGCAGTGTCCAGCATAGGCACTGGCTGGAGCCACCGTCGATTCATCAAATATTTAGCACCTCCTGTATGACAGGAGCTGGGGACACAGCAGAGATCAAGGCAAGCTAGTCCCTGCTCTCTGGAGCTCACATCCCAGCAGGAAGATGGACAAGAGAGACTACCATAATTTCAACTGGTAACAATTGCCATGACGAAGAAATAAAGCAGGGTAAGGGGATAGACAGGGACAGAATTAGGGCTGGGGGTGGCAGGGGTGGTGGGAGGAGGGTCACTTTAATATTTCCATTGACACCAGCTAAGGGAACTTGAGTCTGCACTGTGCACCAGAGACTGTGCTCAGCCTTTGGCACCTCTCATTTAGTTCTCCCAAGAATCTTGTAATGCCAGCATGCCTATTCACAGCCTGTCAGATGCAGGCTGTGTTCTCTTAGGACTTTTACTCCAGGAAGGGAGACAGAATGCCCCACAGTCACTTCATCCCAGGCTAGTGTAGTGCTAGAGGCACATGCCACATACATTAGAAGGCAGAGGGCAAAGTGAATTATCAGTGGTCGGGTAGCGAGAAAGAGGAAAAGCCTCAGCAATGTTTGCTGGAGAATGACCAGTTTCTGAGCAGTTCCGGTGAGCTGCCATTTGCATCTGCAGAGGAGGGAGGCTGGGCTGGCCCCTTTTCTGTGGAGGCCCATTACTCCTGGGGAAGGGAGATGAAAAAGTGGGGAGTCACAGGGACTGAGGTGGTTGTGTGTGGGTCTGCGTGTATTGGGGCAGGGCTGCCTGGTGGCAGGAAAGGGGTAGAGACCAGCTCTTTACAAGTGTTTTGTGCATGTCATAGTCAGCAGCAGGAATGGTTTAATAATGACATCAACAATGCCCACAACTGTCATTACCCCATTTTACCAATGGGGAAACTGAGGCTCAGGGAGGTTAGGCATCCTGCCCAGGGCCACCACAGCATGGTGTTGGAGCCAAGACTCAAACCCAGGTTGGTGTGACTCCAAGCCCATGCTCCTCATAGCTACATTCCACCCTGTCCCCAACAGGATTGCCAAAAAGAGACCTAGGAGGCTGTGGTGTGGAAGAGAAGGGCTCAATTTGGGTGTCAGAAGACAAACATTGAATCCTCCCTCCCCCACTGCCTTGCTAGGTGACTCTGACCAAGAGATTTAAAAAATTTAAAAACAAATTATTTTTTATTACAAAAATGATACATGTTCATTGTGTTACATTTGAAACACACAGAATAGTAGAGAGAAAATTGAAGAGCAGCCACAACCCCATCACTGCAATGTCTATGTGTGCTTTTATAAGTGTCTTGTTCCTGGATGGCTGGAGGCATGGAGGGGCCAGGTCACTGAAGTCCTCGGAAGCCCCGGTCACCTTGCCCTCCCTGCTTCATTTAGGCAACCACTATTTCTCGACCACCTCCTGAATGCCGGGCGCTAACCCAGCTCCTGCCTTCCCGGGGCTCACTCTGAAACGAGGCAGGCAGCTGGTGCAAGGAAACAGATCAGGATAATGCAGCAAGGTCAGGCAGTGACCGGAGCCTCTGGGCTGGGGTCCTATATCCACAGGTGGGCCACGCCAGCTGGGTGTCAGAAAAGACCTTCTCAGAAGAATTGCATTTCAGCCAGGCCTTGGAGGATGAACAAGAATTGGGCAGCAGACAGTGGATTGCGGGAAAGATGTGCAGGCTGAGGGAACAGCCCATGCAATGGCTCAGAGGCAGAGGGCTCGGCACGTTCAGGGAGCAGAGCATCATCCCCTGTGACAGGAACATGGAGTGGCAGACAGGGGTAGGGATGCCCTGCTGCCCCCGTCCTTGCAGGATGCTGGGAGGACCAGATGAGATGGGTGTGAAGCAGTTTGGTATACTCAGATCATAATAGGGTTTAAGACAAATAGGCTTTTTCTTCTTTCTCTGAACTTTTCCCATCTTGCTGCCCTCACAGTTTTTCCCAGTGTGTGCTCCATTGCTACACCGTCCCCCTTCCCCCCCTCCCCTATCCCCAGGGAAAGGGACAAAAAGAGCAAACTCCCAGGAAGGAACAGCAGCACAGTCTGACTAGATGCTTTTAACTAAGTCTGCGGCAGGAGAGACTTTTTATCCCTTGCAAGTTAATGCAAACTGTTAGGGAGATAAATAAATGACAGAGCTGCCGATGAACTGTTGGGCTCAAAGGAGGGACATTTGTCTCACTTTAGAAGAAGGACCTGGAGGGCTCAGCCCCATCGACTCGTTCATTGTGCTGTTATCTGCCAGAGAGGTGGTGACACCACAGCAATTAAGACAAACTTTAGTCTGTAAGTTCGTGCCTGCAATCTCACGGCTTCAAAACAAGACAAATGATACCGCCAAGGGAGGAAACAAAGTCTTTTTCAGACTCTGTCCAAAGTCATAGCACATATTTGTAGTTGTTCAGCAGAAAATTTGTCATTATGAGGCCTGGGTTCTGCTGGCCCCCCCACTGCCTCACGTTATAATCCATTTCGGTGGCTCGAGCCAGCCCAGACTGTCTCTGGGACTCTACCTGGCCTCCTCCTGAGAGGCCTCACCCCTGCCAGCCCTACCTGCCCCCTAGTTTATGGGTGTCTCTGATGCATCAGGAACACAATTTCTGCCAAGGCAGAATGGAGTCATGACAAAGCCAGCAAGTGCCATTGCAACCCAGACCTGCCACGGAGGGCCAGCTGACCTTAGCCCACTTCCTCGCTAGCAGCCAGTGCCCACAAGGGACCAGGCTCAGGCCGCTTCCACCTACCTGGGTTCCCCGCAGGCCCCTTCCTCACCTCCTGGCTCCTGATCCCATGTCACCACACCTATTGCCCTTCACTACAGCACCCCAGAGGGCAAGCTGGCCTCAGTTTCCCCCCTCTTCCATGCCTCCCACCAGCCCCAGTCTCTGTGGCTGCCCAGAACTGTTTCCAGCTGCATGAAGTGAAAATACCCAATTCCCTCAGTGTTGAAGGGGGGACCTGGTCCAGGTCATCTTGGGGGTCCACCTAGCCCCAAGAACGGAGTCAGGACACTGCCTGGCTGCTGCAAGCTGTCAGTGCTGGCTTCCTCCTCGCTGTCCTGCTCCCATTGCTCCATGCACTTCTGCAGGCCTGCCTGGCACTGCCTCCCTCCCCCACCCAGGACATGGGCGTGTCCTCCCATCCTCCCTCCACACCCTTCTTTCTCACTGGCATCTGTGTGACTAAGCGCACAGGCTCCTATTCTAATAGGGACCTGCCTTAGCTAAAGGATGATGCTCCTGTGAGAAATCTGGGCAGTGGTCAATGGGGAGGGAAGACATCTTTGAGGCAGCATCATGGCCCTCTCTGTGTGGAGGCAGCTGTCCACCCCCTTCTGACCACCCCCGAGTGATGGAGAGAGTCTGGAGGAGCTGCCAGCCTGTGGCTCAGTATCATCTGGAGGCTTCACCCTGAGGTTATACTCTGCCTTCAGCCCTGAGTGTGAGGAGATCTGGAAGCATGTGCCTCCCCAAAAGATGTGGGTCTATTCAGCTCAAGCACAGGCTCCCCATGCTTGGCCTTCAGGCAGGGCACCCTCAGCTTCCCTCAGCCAGGCTATACTATTCAGCCCGATTTGCACTGGCCTGACCACCCCCAACTGGGCTGGGCCTCAGGTTGGGGGTTCTTGGTAACACTGCTTTGGACCACAAGGCCTGAATCTAACCACACCTGGGGAACAAGGGTGCAACCTTCCCTCCCTCTATCCCCATTGCCTTCTTGGAAGATCTCCAAAGCCCTGGGATGCTGTATCCTGTGTTTCCCACATGGGAAAACCAAAGGCAAAATCAGGAAGAGAGGCACCCCTGTCTCAGTGTGACCTGGAGTCCCCGTAAGGACCCTCCTATCTTAGAAACGCTCCCTTCCAGGTTTCTCCGAAGGTCTGAGAGGCCCGAGGCTGCATCCAATGGCCTTTGTGTCCAGGAAGCTCTGGTTAGAAGATGAGTGAGTGGCACTGAAGATTGGAGCAAGAGACTAGAGCAGGACAGTGACAAGCCCTGGGGCTGGGAGGGGGGGCTGTCCTAAGGGCCTCAGGTCTGAGGCCCCCAACCCTCCATCCCTCCCTCCGGCCCTCCTATGCCTCAGAGCACCTTCTCCGTGCTGATCCTGGGCCGGGTCCTGGGGTTAGAGTTGAGTCAGACTCATCCCTGCCCTTGAGGGGTTCACAGTCCATACCCAGAGAAGGGAATGAAGAAACTGCTCAGAGGAGGTGCCATTTGACAGGGGCCCACCTGAAAGGAAGAACAGGAATTAACCATGTGGACAGGGTGAGGGTGGGAGTGGAGAGGCATTCTCCAGGCAGAGGGAAGAGCTCCTTCCTGCCCCGCTGTTCTGGGTCTCAGAACCTCTCTCCCATGACCTCTGAGGGCAAGGGCACCAGGGGATCCACGAACCCTAAAGCTGTAAACAAAACTGCGTGCTCACACGCAGGTAGTGCACTTTATTCTGGGGATGCTCACAAGGGTCTATGGTCCCAAATGGTGAGAACGTGCTCTGGAACATCAGGGCTGGGAGGAGCTACAGGACTCAGGGAGACCAATCCCTGCATTGACAAATGAGGAAACTGAGGCTCAGGTAGGAGGCAAGCTTTGTCTGAGGTCACCCTGGAAGCTGGTCTCCAGGGCCAGGGCCTCAACATTCCATCTACAGCAGTGTTTCTCAGTGCCATTGGGGGACCCTCTGCACCTGTATCCCTGGGGAACTGGCCAAAGAGCAGATCCCTGGGCCCTACTCCCAAGATACTGATAGGCCATCTTTGCACCCCAGAGATTAGGAACCTCTGTGCTAGAGGGTGGGGTGTGTGTGTGCACACGTGCATGTGTATGTGCTCGTGCGTGCGGAGCTGACTTCTGGAGCCATGGTTAAGAGTGGGGCTCTGAGTGCCACACAGTGCTTTGCTACTCACTAATTGGGTGACCTCTCTGTGCTTCAGTTTCCCCATCTGTAAAATGGGCATAATAATAATAATACCCCCTACCTACCTCACGGGATTGTGTCGGAGATTCAACGAGTTGATAGAGTAAACCCTAAGCGCAGTGCCTGGCATGCGATGCTTGCTTAATTTTCCTGCCTTCCCTGACTTGGGATTTGGCTATGACAGGCTTGCTGGGTGTGTCTTCTCAAAACGGGGATAAGCTTTAAGTCTGGGTGGTGGCCGGTTCATGTTCTGGGGTACAGGCCTGTCTGGGGAGCCCCCAAACTGTTCCCACTCCCTGAGTACCTCTTCCTGAGAAAGTCCACACATGTGCTGCCTGCAGCTCTACCTGCCCTGAGCACTGGCCCAGGAAGCCCAGTCTTCATGACTTGGGCCTTATCCAATTCTGTGACCTTCCTAGCCCCAGGGAAATGGCAGGTGCTCAGTGAGACAGATGCTCTGCTTGAGGCCCAGGGGCAGCTGGGAGGCCTGTACCTTGAAAGGTGTTACCATAAATATGATGACCTCAACTCTGGCCTGGAAAACTAAATGATGCCTCACACAAGGGTGGCCTTTTCATGCAGCACCAGACTGAATATGGGCTGGGAATCATAGCTCCACCACTCCAGCCAGTCAGCTAACAAACATTTACTGGGCATCTACCAGGCCAGCCTCTGTTCTTGACACTGGGGATATGGTGTGAAAAAAACAGACCTGAATCTCTGCCCTTGTGGAGCTTCCATTCTAACAGAGGATGGGGAAGGTAGGAGACAGAAGATAAAATAAGTAAAATAAGTGGTTTGTCACCCTGTTACAAATGCAATGCAGGAAACTGGTGCAGGCGAGGGAGCATGAGTTCTGGGAATAGGAGTGGGAGGGCTGCAGTTTTAGAGTGGTTAGGGAGGTCTCAGTGAGATGCCATCTGAGCCAAGGTCTGCAGGGTGTAGAAGTATGCCATGTGCACCCACAGGGAAGGGTGCTCCAGGCACCAAGTGCAAAGGCCTACGTTAGTTGGTACAGTACTAGCTGCCAGTAACATATAAAACCCAAACATAACAGTTTTGTCCTAGACCATTTAAGAGTCTGTTGCAGGTGTTCCTGGGGGGGTGGCATGTTCCTCCATGTGGTGATTCAGGGATTCAAGTTCCTTCCACTTGTGGCTCAGCTTTCCCCACCTTCCACCACAGTCATTTTTTTTTTTTTTTTTTTTTTTTTTTAGCAGGAGGATGGAGAAAGGGGTAATAGACAAGACACATCTGCATCTTGAACTTCTTGGCCATCTGCTCTTGTTCCACTTAGAAGAACTAGTCACGTGGCCCGTTAAATGCACCAGCTCTGCACTGGGGGGGGAGTGTGAACCTCTGGTGGTAGTTGTCTGCATGGCCCTGAGGTGGGAGTGTGCTGGATGGGCAAGGAGCAGCAAGGAGGCCATCTGGCTGAAGTAAAGGGAGAATGGGGGTGGGGGACGATAGGAGTTGAAGTCAGAGTTAATGGGGGCAGACTGTATAGGGTCACACAGGCCATTGTTGGGCCTTTGGCCTGTCCTCCAAGGTAACTCCTGAGGGTTCTCAGCAGGGGAGGGACCGATCCTCTTTCTGTTTTAACAGGCTCCCCACTGCTGCTGTGTGGAGAGCTGAGGGCAGGGGCAGCAGTGGGAGCAGGAGCCTGGCAGGAGCTGCAGCAGTGGTACAGGCCAGAGACCCATGGAGGCTTGGACCAGCATGGGAAGTGGTGGAGCCAGTGTACTCTGAAGGCAAAGACTACAGGACTTCCTGGCGGGCTGGGTGTGGAGTGTGGGGTGTGAGGGAAAAAAGGAGTCAGGGCTGGGTCCCAGCATGTGGCTCAAGCACTGGGAGGATGAAGATGCCAGTTACTGAGACAGGAAAGCAGTGGGAGGAGATTCTGGATGTGCATGGGGGGCTCAGGATTTTGCTTTTGGACACGCTGAGATGTCACTTAGACCTCCGAGTGGACACTTGAGCCTCTGGCAGCCTCAGTTCCTCACCTGTAAAATGGGGGCAGCCACACTTACCTGGAAGGTGGTGGAGAGGATCACCCAAGGTGAGAGAGGTTTGGGGGTGGGGGTCTAGGGCATTGGGAGGCAGCTTTCAGTGCTGAGGAAGCAGTGGCAAGGCTTGGGGCTGGTGGGTAGAAGGGCCTCTCAGAATTGCCCGGGCCCTTTTTCCAACTCTTGGTCTCCTGCTCCGTCCTTGCCACCGCAGGTCAGATGAGCGTGTTAGAGCTGGTGTTGCTGCTGGGACTGTGGCCTCGCACTTGTGGGGGCAAACTCCAGTCCAGTAAGGGGCCCACGAAGGGGCCTGAGATCCAGACTCTAGTCCTGGCTTGACTATTCCTTGCCATGGAACTTGGTTCGGGTATCTCTGTATCTTAGTTTCTCATCTGTCAAATGGGCTAGGCTGCAGGCCTTGTCACAGAGCTGTGGGGAGCACTCGCGGCACTTGTGTTACCTGGGCACAGGTGGCAGGCACTGTCGCGCACATCCCTGCCCAGGTGGAGACTCCTGCCTGCCCCAGCCCTGGGTGGGGGACAGATACAACTCTCACGGGGGAGGCAGTCACAAAGCAGTAATACTTTTATTCCCATCAGTATGCTGACAGGGCCTGACCCTTTAAACAGAAATGATAGGAAAACAGAACAGGGGCAGGGGCCACAAGAGCCTCCATTCTCACTGCCCCACCCCTTTCCCCCACTGCCGGAGTCAGTGCTTCCAGACCAGAGGGGGTGAGGGATTGCCCATCAGGGGCTGGCCACCCTTGCAGGTCCCTAGGCAAGGCCATCTGCCACTGAATCAAAGGCAGGAGCAGGGAAGCCCGGGCCAGCAAAGCTCTTCTGGTGCAGGTAGCAAACGCAGAGATGGGCAACAGGGGGCCATTCCCCTTGGTGAGCAGTCCTGGGCTTGCAGCACCCCGCTGAGGCCTCATGGGGGCCCCTGCTGACTCCGACGCTCCTCCAGCGTCCTGCACACCCACATGGACACCACGGTGGCGTTTCCGTCATTGAACTGCATGATGAACGGGTGGCCCTGTGGGAAAGAGGAGTAGGCTGTGAAAGGCATTCCCCAGACTTTGCACATAGTTACACTTTCCAAGGCCCCTTCTCAGCTTGGATCAGATTTCTTTTTCCCAGTAACCCTGTGGATCAGGAGGGCAGCTGTCATCCCATTTCACAGCTGAGATAACTGAGGCCAAGACAGAGCAGTGGCATACCCCTAGTCAGCTGGCAGAACCAGCACCGGCCATCTGCAGCATTCGTGGGCACACCTCTGTACCTCTTCCTGCAGCTCCAGCAAGCCCAACAGCGCCATCAGGGCGAGGCCTGAGAACTCCATTCTGCCTGCCCTTCCTCAGCCCAGTAGCAGCCAAGTAGCTCGTCGGCCAAGGCTTGGCACCTTGCTGGGCCAGTAGCTGCCCAGAGACCAAAGAATCATCTTGTCAGGGCTATGTCAATCCCTTTTAGCTTTCTCCTTTGTCTACATCTCTCCTGTAGATAAATCACAATCTGCAATTGGAGGGATGGCAAAACGTGTCAGGGGAACGAAGAGGGGGAGGAACGTGCTGGTATGTGCAGATCACTCTGGCTCCTGGTGAGGAGTGTGGGCTTGGGGCTGGACCGTGGAGGCTAGTACTGTCTCCGCGTGGCCTGTCTCTGGTGCTGACCTACTTAGCCCACAGGCAGGCCAGGTTATATATAGCCATTCCCCTCCTCTACTGTCCTGAAGCACCAAGATTTACACGCACAATCTTATGGCCTCCGGGGAGTTCTCGGGGAAGGTCAGAAAAAAGCAGGGACACCCATAGGGTTGCCATGGCCACAAGTCAAAGGTGAGAGGAAAACTGAAAAGCATTTCCCCCTCCCTCTCCCAGGTGGCTTCTTGGCTAACGAACCTGCACCTGGCGGCTTCCTCCCTCACCAAAACTTTGTAGCCTACATGGAAAACGGTGAGAGGTGAGACTCGGCAGAGAGAATGAGGTAGACGAAGGCCCCCTGCTGCCTCCCCCACCTTCCAGCTGCAGATTCCCTGCTCCCTTGGCTTTCTGACCCCCTCCTGGGCTCCCCCTCCTGGGCTCCCCCTCCGTCTCCGCTGGCCTGGGCTGCTTTCCCAATATACCCCAGCCTTGATCTGCATCCCTGGGAGACAACCAGTCCCCGGGAAACTGCTCGAAGCTCCACGCTGCCTTGTGATGGGCTCATCACATTCGTTTTCCATCATGGCCAGGAGGGAGGTGGGCCCTGGTGCGCTGACCTCAGTGTCTCTGGACCTCAGCTGTCATGGACCAGGTGGGACAGGGAAAGGAGGCGGCATGGCCACAGGGCAGATCTTAGATGTCTCTGGGGACAGGCAGGAAGAATGCCCAGGCTTCCTTAGCCTGGGCTGACGCTGTGTTCCCTCACCTGGCCTTCCCAATTCAGGTAAGGATGACCACCCCAGGAGCACGCTGCACGGGTCTAGCTCAGAGGCACACAGAACACTGTCAGGGGTACAGGGAGGGAGGAAACCCATCTTAGAAGGTGTCAAGGCACCCACCCAGGGCAGGGACTCACTGAGGCCCCGGTAGAGGCAGGCCTGGAGCCCAGCCGAGTGCCTCCTGTGATATGCTCATGGCATTCAGTGCGAGTCCTGACCCACTTGCAGGACCCCCAAGGGAGCAGGGGCCACAGGGAAGGGAGTTGGAAGCCAAGAGGGACTCTACCTGGCTTCCATGTTCTCCTACCAGAGTACTTCAAAAAGTGCATGGAAATATGGACTGAAAAGATAATAAAGACCTTCCTGTGAACTTTTTGAAGACCCCTCGTATATGCCCACCCTCCACCTGCTTTCCTAAATTGCTATCTAGGTAGAGGAAATCCCTCCTGAAGTCTTTTTCAGGAGCCCCGGGAGGGACGGACCCAGTGCCCTTCTGAAGAACAAAGGAGAAGCTGTGCTTGGGAGCCAGGCCCTCCCCCTAAGCCCGGGGTACCGCAGTGTCACTTTCCCAGAACGCCGGTGACTTTGGGGCCCATATGCTGCATGTCTGTTATCATCTGTTGGGGAAGAAGCAGAGCGGAACCGCAGGAGGGGCGAGTGGAGCTTTCTTCCACGTTACAGGCAGGAGGGCGGATGGTTGCGCTGCAGGGAGGCGCTTTGCCCAAGTGCCCCGGTAGGTAGGTGGGGGGGGAGAGAGGGCACAGGTGGACACCGTGGCTCCTTCCTGCCCTCGTTGGCTGAGAGGTAACTCTGGCTCCTGCATATTGCTGATGAGGCACGTTGTGTCCTGAAGCTTTACACCACCCTGCAAGGGAGTGACCTGGACACTGGTTTTATTCTCAGCCACTGTTGATTGGTTTTGGGCGGGTGCCTGACAGGGAGATTTGAGAGGGGGCTCACAGAGGGAGGCAGAGAGAGGAGAGAGACAACAGACATAGAGGGGATACCCCACTGTTTCTAGGCATCCTGGACTGTGACCTGTGAACCTGGGAGCTGCTGGCAGCCGTGGGCCACCATGTGACCAGACACACTGAGAAAGTGGGTCTCTGGGGAGTAAGAGCAGGAAGTGCTGTACAGAGGGAAGCAGAGTGGGGCAGGAGGGCGCCTGGACAGCACTGGAGACCCTGGGGGCCATTACACCTGGGCCTTGGCAGCACTCTGCCTGCAGAATCCATGAGGCTACTCACAGACTGGGGCTGGTTTCTGTTATGAGAGCAGGAAGTGCTGTACAGAGGGAAGCAGAGTGGGGCAGGAGGGCGCCTGGACAGCACTGGAGACCCTGGGGGCCATTACACCTGGGCCCTGGCAGCACTCTGCCTGCAGAATCCATGAGGCTACTCACAGACTGGGGCTGGTTTCTGTTATTTGCAACCAAAGAAGCACTAACCCATGTAGGAGGGTGCTATCATCTCCACTGTACAGACAGGGAAACGGAGGCCACAGGGTCACATTTGATCTGCCTGGGCTCCCAAGTCTCTATAAACCAAACCCACTGCCTTGGGATCTCCCCAAGCAGACCTGGGCCAGGCAGAGGCAGGAGAATGTGTATCCAGGTTGCAGTTACCCATTTGCCTTACTTCTACCATGGTGATTCAGGCCTGCTTTCCAGAGGTGGAACTGGGGCTGCAGGCTATGAGCCTGTACCATCCCAGATCCTGACCTCTGTCAACACTGTCCCTTGGACAAAATGGGACAGCCACCAGAGTCCCCCTCTTTCCATCAGTCCTGTTTGGGAAGCAGGGAAAGTATACCATCACCCCCATCTGGCAGAAGAGGACACTGAGGCCCAGGGAGGGAAGTGGCTGGGTAAGAGCTGGGACTGAACTTGGGTCTTCTGATTTCTACTCTGGGGCATTCTCAGGGCTAGCCTGGCTCTCCTGGCACCCTAGTAGGTCTGGTTCTTTTCTTCCTCCCTAGACTATAACTGACGTCCTCAAGCCCTGTACATGCACAAGGCAGGCAACTCCTCATAGCTTAATGAGCAAATAAATACAATCTGATGGACAATTCTGGGGAAAGCATAAAAATCATTGGGCCACCCTGAGGAGCCTGAGTTCCCAGGTGGCTCTGCACAGTCCTGAGCAGAAGTTGGCACAGCCAGATGCCTGGAGATAGATAGGGACTGCACACTGAAAAACGATGTGTGCCAGAGACTCGCCAAAGACTTGGTCCCCGTGTCCCACTGGCCCCCCATGCTCACTCTGGCGCACATGGAGCTATGTGTTTCTACTTTTCAGATGAGGACGCTGACTCGGTGTGAGGAACTTGCCAAGCACATCCAAGCAAGAGGTGGGGCTGGATCTAGAACATGGGTCTCCTGACTCTCATTGCTAAGCTCCTGACCTCCGGGCCTCTTGAAGGGTCTCCACGAGACCCATGGCACAGGAATCTGGATGTAAACAGGCCCTGGAAGCCCCACCAGGCTACAAGGAACAACGGAAGCGTAGCACGGCGCATCTCCCTGCTGCTGGGACACCGACATGCTGCTTGTCAAGAGCATCTCCTGCCCAAGGTGACTGCCCCAGCCCTGGACCTGTCCTCCTCGCATGTGAGCAGCCACGTCTGCAGAGCTGGGCAGGGAGTGGGCCAGGCGGCGGGTGCCACTCTCATTTCCTGCATTCTCTCAGGGCCAACTGCAACAATTTAACTGGTGAAGGTTGGAGTATCATGGTCCAAAAACCTCACCACAGAAGATGGAGACATGATGAAGGGAAAAGGAGGGGACTGCAAGAGGTAGGATGGGTTCATGAGTGGGACACAGGGAGAGTGAATGAGACGAGCCAACAACAATCAGACACGGCTGGTATCACCCAGTGCCGATACCCCACCCAAGGGGCTGAGGTGCACAACCTGGGGCGTTGGTGAAAACTTATTAACTCATCAAGCTCCTTGATAAGAGGAACTTCGGTTGTTCTGCACACTCCCTCCTCGTAGGCATGTGTCCAGGTGTCGCTAGAGTTCGACCCTACACCTCTGTACTAATGTCCCTGGTTCTTGCCCACCCCATTCCATCGTGCTCAGATGCCTTCCTGATGGCCTGACATGGGACACTCCTGCGCCTCCCCCATATGGTGGTGGCGGACAAGAGGTTGGTGTGCCTACTGTGCAGGCAGGTACAGGGGCCTGGACTCCTAGTCCAGTGCTCATTCAGTGACACCTCACTGTCTGCCCTTAGTGGGGCTTTGAGTTTCTTCCCAAATAGGAATTTACCTATTTGGGGTCCCCATACATTCTTCTCTTTGTGTAACTTCCTGAAGAACATCATGCATTTGAATCATTTAATGAGTTGCTGGTGTGGCTGCAGGGCCTGGTGCGATGCCGGGCACGTAGTAGGCCCTCCTTAATGCCAGTGGCATGAAAAAGTGATCCGTGTACTCTGTCCGTCTGAATCTCTTCACCAAGCACTTGCGTGTCCAGCCACTGGCTGAGTTTCTCAGGCTGTGCTCGGCCCTAGTGAACCCTCCCAGCACCCCCATTCTATAGACAGAGGAAACTGAGGCTCCAGGAAACTTGATGATATGGGGCAAGGTCACAGAGAAAGTGACAGAGTTAAGGATTAAACCAGGATGCTCTCCCACACTGCGTGCCCTCCTACTGGTGCACCCTGTGGTCAGGGACAGGGAGTTTTCTATTACTACTTTTTAAAAAAAAGTTTTAAAAAACTTTTTTTGAGTTCCTTATACATTGTGGGCACTCAACAACTAATTTTTAACTGATAAACTGAAATCAGGGTGGAAAAATGCATACTTATGTTCTCCTTGTTCAGATTCACGTTGTGTCAGGCACTTCTAATCATTTAATACTCTGCAATTCTATTAAGCATTAATATTATCCCCATTTTACAGATGAGGAAACTGAAGCACAGAAAGATTAAGGAACTTGTCCCAGGCCACAGAGATTGCACATGGGCATTGTGTCACCAGGGCTGGAGGATGGACGGTACCACCTCTGCAGGGTGGTCTATCTGATAACCCAGCTTCCCTGGCTCTCCATTCTTTCTCTGTGGGTCTAGACTCCAGAGAAGCCAGGAAAAGTGAGGCCCGTGGCCTGGAAGAAATTTCCCAGGGCTACAGACACCAGAACCTGGAGGTTAGGGCAGAAAGAATAATGAGAAACAGAATGACCAGTAGCAGATGGCACCCCAAGCCTAAGATCTACCTCTATGGAGCCTTTCTTCACGTCTCCTCCCAAGAGATGCCACCTCTCCCACCACAGAACTGTCCACACACCTTCTTGTTACCCTCCCCATGACACACACTTGTTCTGCACTGTGTTGTCGTCATTTGAGCCCATTTTATCCTAACCCTAGACTGGAAGCCACTTGAGGGCAGGACAGTGCTAATCACACAGCACCCCTAGGAAAGTCAGCTGTACTGACTGCTAAGTTGTGTGCTTCCTCGGGAGCCCGATGCTCAGGCTGAGAAGCACCACAAATTGGGGTGGTGGGGACAGGTCTAGGGAGAAGGCTCTTATAGGCCCAGGCTACCCTAGGATTTCTCCCAGAGTGAGCCCCAGGCACCTCATCTCCCACCAAGGATGCCACATGGGAGAGGATGCCTGGCACCTATGAACCTGTTTAAGCAGGTAAGCCTGGCCTGGGCCTGGCCCTGTATCTGTCCTAGCCAAGTACACAACTAGTAACAAGTCCAATAAACTGCTCAAGTGTCAGCAGGGGCAGCCCTGTAATAATGTGGGTGCCTGTAAAAGACCATTTGAGAGGCTGGAGGGGCCCCCAAATGCCAGCCCACTGCCCATCACTTCACCCTTCCTTGCTGGACCTGTGAGCCCTGCTATGCATCTCCCTTAAGGATTCCAACCCTCTTGGCAGGGCCTTAAGCCTTCGGTCCCTTCTCAGCAATAACAGAGGGGGTGTTAGGATGGATGGAACCGCAGAGACTAGTGGAGCCATAGGGTGTGAGGTGTGTTGGGGGTTCTACAAATGTTTGATTCAAATTTTTAACTACATTTTTAAAAACCTGTTTTTAAAAGATAACATATATACTCATCTATGTTCAATTCAGAGTGTTACACTGAACACTGGTGATCTGTCACCTTGCATTGTGATGTTCACTGAGACTGTGTCTATGCGAAACTGTGCAGGTGCACTGCCGAGCCCCATCCCGGTGGTCAGCCACACGGTGCGAGGCGAGACGTGCAGTGGGTCAGGGCTGCTCTGAGTTTCTGATGGCGTCAGTCCCTGTCATCTTTGAGTGCCTCTGGTCTGACCTACATACTTACCATAAGCGATTCACACGCACAGTTGGTAGTTACTGTCAGTGACTAGACTTTGAAATAAAACTTTTCTGCTATTCCTTTTCCAAGTGTCTACATCTGTACCGGGTGCTTAAACTGAGAAGGGAACCGGGGAGTCAGGATCTCCTTGACACTTAGCTGAGACAATACACGGAATACACTGAATGCTGATGTAGATATGACAGTGACTGTCTCCTGTGACCCCTACTCTCAGTCTGTGTCCTTCAAAAGGAGTCTCATGGATGACTTTGTAAAGAAGTGTCTGCAATGAATACCAACACATTCATGCTAAAAACCACAATTTTTAATATTAATATTGAGGTCCTGCATTAATTCTACAAACAGAAAGTGTTCCTCTGTCAAAGTTTTAAAACTACCGATCTAATCCCTACTTACCCAGAAGAAAATTTCAGATTAGAGAAGATAAATAATTTATGGAAGGATGCACAGATGTTCAACGTCTGCTAAACTGCCGACAACTGGCAGGGCAGTGGGCACCCTTGTAATATTAATTACATGAGATAATAAATCATCATCATGCCTGGGGGCGGCTCTCCCTTCCAGGCAGGGCATGCCCGGGCTACTCCACAGGGGCAGTCGGGGAAGGAGGTGGCTGAGGCACCATGATTAAGACCCTCCCCTTGGCCCTGAGTGGGGTAGCAAAGCCTTCTCCTGGCTGGTTGTGAAGGTGTGGAAGACCACCAGTGCCTCACCCACAAGAGACCATACTAAAAGGGGAGCCTCCTTCCCCTGGTGTGCTCATTCTATGTTCTGTTGTTAGAACGATCCTGACCGTCTGCCCAGGGAGGGGAGCTCTGGCCTGCCCTCTCATGGTAAGCGTCCAGGCAGGCTCTGGAGCTGAGGGGAGGCCTGCAGCTGTCCACCTCTGACTGGGCTCAGTGGGCAGGTTCTTAGCAAGGCCACTGGGGCCACCCATGTAAGCACATCCTTCAACCCAGACTTTTACAGAAGTCAGCTGCTTCTCTCTCCCCATCATTCCCGGGTCTTATTTCTCAGCTGGTTTTGAACACAGGGAAGCTGTTTGCTGAACTCCTCACCCCAACTGAGCACCACCTGCTCTCTCTTCCTCCCGGAGAGGGATGTGAGGACCAAATGAGATTGCCTGACACACGGTGCTCCACAGACACACCCTGGGCAGAGTGAGAGTGGCTGTTACTCCTCGCCATAGGATGCAGGCCGCTGGGTTCTGCACTTGGGGGTGCGGCAGTGGGTGAGGGCATGAGCCTTACATCTGTACAGCAGGTGTGAAGTCTGCCTGTCCACCCAGCCCAGCTTACCTAGGCAAATACCACGGCTGCAGAGCTTTCCAATGCAAGACATTTGTTCTGAGAATGTGCTTTCTCAGCCTCCAGTTTCTAAAGCTTTTTCATGGCTGGGGTGGGAGTTCCCTTTCAGCCCTTCATTTTCTTTTAAGACCTCAGAAATGGTTTGCAGCTATGACATGTCATTTCAATCAACCTTCCCAAGTTTATTCTTCACGATTGCTACAAAAATAGTTTTCTCCCAAATATTCAATTATTAGCAGCAAATTGCTTACCTCTAGTCATCCTAGACAGTACACAGGCATCTATGGGGGTCAAGGAGCTCTCTACCTTTCATCTGAGCAGATCTATGTGTTTCTATGCAGAGTAATTGGCCAGAAAATGGCCTGTTGGGAGAACAGATGTTTCCAGAGGTCTCTGTGAGTTGTTCTAGGGCCTGTGCTTACAGAGCAGCCACAGGACCTGTGTGGTGTGGTGTGGGGAGGGGCCCAGGATGACTCCAGCAGGCCGACACTCATGAGTTTGTGTCCAAGGGAACTAACCCACGCGAACGGCAGAACAATGTTGCTGGAGAGCTGTTTAAGGAGAGCTACGGGGCTGCCTGGCAGGGGCCTCAGATAGGACTGGCCAGGGTCAGTAACCCTGCTGGCTCCCCACACAGTCTTGGGCTGGGAAGATGCCCAGAGGAGTCAAGATGAGAGGGTGCCAGAAGGACAGTGGGAGTCTTGCTCCAGATAATGCTGAGGCCTCGTGCCTGAGAGGCTGAATCTGTAGCATGTCCAATGTTTGTCTCTTGGGTAATGTGGTGATGGAAGTTTAAAGACACAGTGCGCAGAAGCATGGATTCTTTCCTGCCCTTTTAAAAAAATCCTCTTGAGTTTTGATATTTAAGTTCTGAGATCTTGGCTGTGTGCGTATGTGGGGGGGAATGTTGAGGGGTGGGTGTGGGTTTGTGCGCAGGTGTGTGCACAGTGGAAGCTCAGTAGGTTTGCCGAACAAAATAGAATTGAATAATTCTGACAGTGAGAGACTAAGGTAGCCTAAAGGCCCTCCCTCTACACCCCCCTAGCCATGCCAGATAAAACAGAACATCATTTTTATTTTTATTTATTTATTTATTTATTTATTTTTTAAAAGATGACCGGTAAGGGGATTGTAACCCTTGACTTGGTGTTGTCAGCACCAGGCTCAGCCAGTGAGCGAATCGGCCATCCCTATATAGGGATCTGAACCCGTGGCCTTGGTGTTATCAGCACCACACTCTCCCGAGTAAGCCACGGGCCGGCCCAGAACATCATTTTTAAAAGCATAGCTGAACTCATAAGAAAGAACAGAAATCCACAAGTGTTAAAAATGAAGGGAGAACTGAGAGCCAGAATCGTAAGAATGTGAGCGCATGTCTTGTGGCCCTCAGGGAAGCTACTCATTCCAGGAATGTGGGACCTGGAAGTGTTAAGACCTAAGAAGAAACAGGAGAGGAGGTCCACCTGAGGAACTGAGTCCCTGAACAAAGCTGGGACTATAAAAGGTGTGAGCTAGAAAAAGTCTGCCTATCAGCAAAGGGGAAGAGAAGGTGGCTCTGAGGGGAAGTCGACCAAGAAATATAAAAACAAAGCTGAGCCTTATGCAGTTTTGGGGGCCAGTGTACTTTCTCTGTGGTCTGAGAACCCCAGGCTGATAAATTAATATGAGTATAACATTGATCTTGATCTAGTGATACTATGAAATGCCTCTCAGAAGCAGAAGAAAACCATTCAGGGGCCATACATCTAAAATCCAAGAATTTCCAGAGTAATAAGCCCCACTCAGTATAAGCTTAAAATAAAAACTCTAAAACATGTGAGGAAATTATTGACGATGGACAAGAGTCAGCAAACACATCACACGGGAAGATCAGCACTCTCAGGACTGAGACAACAGAAAAACAATTGGAAAGAAAATGTAAAAAGAAAATGTACATTTGAAAAAATTCAAGACTCAAAAGGAGAAACTGAAACGCTAGAGAAGAGCAAGATATAAAAAAGAATAGTGAGATATGAGAAGAACCAAATACAACTTATAGACATAAAACATATAGTCACTGGAAAAAACAAAACAAACCCTCCATGGATGAGCTAGGCAGAAGACTGGATATAGCTGAGGAGAGATAATAAGCAGGAAGAACAGCCTGAGAAAATTACCCAGAGCAAAGTTGATAAAGAAAAAAAAAATTTTTTTTAAATGTGAGAGACAAAGGCCCAGAAGACAGAACAAGAACCTGGACAATAATAGGGGAAGGGCAATATCCAAAGAGACAATAGCTGAAAGTTTTGAGAACCAATGAAAGACATGAATTGTCAGATTCAAAAATCACAATAATTTCCAAGTGGAATAAATGTAATAAAATCTATAACTAGAAAAATTGTACTGAAACTGCAGAATACCAAAGACCAGAGAGAAAGACATATTGCTTACAAAGGGTAGCAATCAGGCAGTCAGCAGATCCCCAGTAGCAAAAGTAGAAGCCAGAGGACAATGGAGTATCTCCAAGGTCTTAGGGAGAAATTGTCAACCAAAGCTTCTGAACCCAATTAAACAAACAATCAGGAGTCAGGATAAAGTAAAGACTGTTTTACCACTCATAGAGCCTAAATGATAGCACTCTTAATGTACTTCCGAAAGTAAAAGAAATTTCAGAAGGCAGAAGGATGAAATAGCAATGAGGAACAAAGTAATTGGTAAGCATATGGATAAATTTAAAGAAGCACAAACTATATAAAACCACAACAATAGTAACAACTAATTGTAAAGATCTAAAAAACAAGGTGATGGGCTTCTAGTCAAGATGGTGGAATACAGACAGTACCCAGCATAACTCTCTCCCATAAACCAACCAATTTACAACTATTAAAAAGCAATGATAGGGGCCGGCCCGGTGGCGCACTGCGATAGTACGCTGCTTGGGAAGCGCGGCGGCGCTCCTGCCCAAGGGTTCGGATCCCACATACAGACCGGTTCCCGCTCACTGGCTGAGCGAGGCGCGGGAGCAACGCCGAGGGTTGCGATCCTGTTGCCGGTCCCCGGTCCGGTACGGGGGCAACACTGAGGGTTGCGATCCGTTGCCGGACACGGAAAAAGACAAAAAAAATAAAAAAAAAAAAAGCAATGATAGCCAGGCGGTCCCTGTGGCTCACTTGGGAGAGTGCGGTGCTGGGAGCGCCAAGGCCGCAGGTTCGGATCCTATATAGGAATGGCCGGTGTGCTTGAGTGTGGTGCAGGCGACGCCATGCCAAGGGTTGCGATCCCCTTACCGGTCGGACGTGCGCACACGCACACGCACATGCACACGTGCGCGCGCGCACACACACACACACACAGAGCAATGATAGCCAAGCTGGGGCTGCTAGAGATCAGGGGAAGAGGAGAAGAGACCTATGGAGTTCACAAAGGCAGGAGAAGCCACGATGAGAGAAAGAACCCTCCGACTGTTTCAAGCCCTGGCCTGCTTCAAGGCCAGAGCTGCTGAGTGCACGGAGCAGGAGCTGGCAAAAGCCTCAGCTGTGCCCTTCAGATGAAGGTGCTTGGAGGCAGCAGGGGAGAAGAGGGCCTTGGTGGCCCCAGACCAGCAAGACCACTAATAGGGTTCCTGTGGACCCAAAAAGGAGCGAGGAGCCACAACAACTGAAAAAAAGGAGCCATTCAGAGGCCAGTGAGTCATTGCAAGGGTCTGGTATATGGCCTGTCCCATGGAAAGTGTTTGCAGCATGGGCAGTGGGGAAGATGGGCCCACTGGGAGAACACTGGAGCACAGCAAGGACAACTGATTTGCCCCTTAATCAGAACAGGACCACTCAGTGGAAACTGGTCAGGAATACAGAACTGCAGGGGGTGCAGTTCGCTGAAAAGACTCATGCCCAGACTGGAGTTTCTACACAACGCAGGTTTACCAGATCTCATGAGACCTGGGGGTACCTATAAAGTCAACCATTAAAACCTGAGCTGCATGCATCTGATTTATGATAATAGGGGAGGATTTGATCACACCTGTCTCAGTACTGGACAGATCATCTAGGCAACAAACCAACAGAGGATCAGTTAATCAATCAGATGGAGAGAACAAATCTATGGTTATTAGAGGGGGGAGGGGAAGGAGGGAAGGGAAAGGGGAGAGATTGGATAAGGGGCAAAAAGAATACGTATGATTTGTAACAATGAATATGCTAATAATAAATAAATAAATAAGAAAGAATGGGGGTACCAGGGGATGGGGGAAGGGGAGAATGGGGAGTTACTGTTTAGTGGGTATAGAGTTTCAGTTTGGGAAGATGAAAATGTTTTGGAGACGGATGGTAGTGATGGATGCACAATAATGTGAATGTATTTAATGTCACTGAACTGCACACTTAAAAATGGTATTTTTGATGTGTATCTATTTTACCACAATAAAAAAGAAGTTGTGGGTAAAAACAAACAAACAAACAAACAAAAAAAAACCTGAGCTGCACAAAAAGCCTTCCCTAGGGAATCAGCAGCAAAGCAGCAATTTAGCTCAACCACAGAGCTCAAGTACTGGTCCCCACAGGAAGTTCCCCCATTTTAGAAGTAAGCAAAGGACAACAAATTAGCTCCTGTGCAGAGTTAAAGTGATGGGAAGAGCAAATGATCCAACACAGAACTGAACGAAAAAACAGAGTACCCACAACCAGAGACAAAGTCTGATATTAACTAGTAAAGGTCTCACATCACCAAAGAACACCTATAAAACCTAGAAGGACCAGAAGTCCCCTGGGCCACCAAGCCAGGGAGGTGAGAGGGCTGGAGGCCTCAGCCATGCCCCCTGACACCCGCAACCAGCCCAGCGATGACCACTGAACCGCCGCAGGCAGCGCCCTGAGATCCTGAGCTGGGGCAGTGGGGGGTGCCACAGGCATCAACCCTGCCCCTCCCTTCTCTTCCTCCCACCCTACTTCCTTCCCCCTTCTCCTCTCCCTCTCACCCCCAACTGCTCCACAACATCACAGAATGTAAAAAAAAAATAATAATAATATTAATAAAACTATCTGTTGCTTTTGTAAGTGAGAAATTATAAATCATTAATTTAAAAATGTTACTGTTTACTTAAGTTTTCATTTTATCAGTTTAATATTGGTAATTAATATTTTCTAGGAAATTATTTCCTATAGGTTTTATATTGTTACATTAGTATTTGGAGGAATGTACATTAAAATTAAAAATAAGATATAACTTTACACCTACTAGAAGGACAAAAATCTTAAGTATTAATTAATTAAAAGTGTTGCTAGGATTTCAAGTGATAATGATATAGTCCACTGTCATTTTAGAAAGCAGATTGGGAATATTTATTCACTGCAAAAATATAGTATATTTACATCTAAGCAATTATTTCGTAGAAACAAATTTGTAAATGTAAGGAAACACACTCAGACACACACATAGAGAAAATTTATTAAAGCCTTGTTTCAAGTTTCAAGAGGCAAAAAAAAAAAGGTTAAAAAAATTAATGAAAACAAGGTGACAATGAAATCCTGGACCATGATGACGCGGAAGAGGAAAGGAGCAGTCAGAGACTCTCAAAGGCCTTATGTCTGGAGTGGAGACTGTTAGTTGCCTCTCAATATCCAGGTTAAAAAAATTAATGAAAACAAGGTGACAATGAAATCCTGGACCATGATGACGCGGAAGAGGAAAGGAGCGGTCAGAGACTCTCAAAGGCCTTATGTCTGGAGTGGAGACTGTTAGTTGCCTCTCAATATCCATTCCCCCTTCTTCCTTTGTGATAGGATCCTGAGTTTAGCAGGGAATGCTGTCACCTAGCAAAGCAACGACATTCCCAACCTCCCTTGTGGCTAGTTTTGGCTAATGCCATGTGAGCAGATATGCTGTGTGCCAGTTCCTAGAAATCCTATCTTTAAAAAAAAGGTAAGCATTTCCACTCCCTTTCCTCTTTCCTGCTGGCTGGAGCTCAAATGCCTCTTGGCTCATAAGATAGAAGGAGCTGCCAAAGCAGTCTGGGCAGCCTACTTCTTGCCTTCTTTTATGAGTGGGAAATACCCCCCTGTCTTTTTAAGTTGCTGTTTGTTTTTGATTATATGCAGTTGAAGCTAATTCCACCTAATATAAAGGTAAGAGTTTGATCCTAACACTGAGTATTGTTTGGAGGAAGGTATATTCAGTGATTAACCTCAAGCTTTGCTAAATTAAGCTAAAAATTTGGGGATAATCATTTAGAGGCTAGAAATAGAATACAATTCCTCAACCAATGAGAAGAATAAAAGGGAAGGAAAAAAACCTTACTCCAATAGAGTGGAGAAAGGAGACAGAAGAAAGAAAGAAACAACTACAATAATCCACTGAACTTTCAAAAGGAGAGAACAGAACTGAGGTGAACTGAGATGGGAAAGGGGGAGGGGAAGGGGAGCTAGTGAGAAACTGGCAAAGGGCCACAAAAAAATAAAGAAAGATGCACTTTTAGATGTTTCATTTCATGAATTCAACACAATTCTGAACTAGTAATGATGCATTATTGTTTTTTCCATAATTTTTATACCAATGTTTTTGGACCTTTTCTCCAATGTTGGTTTTCATTAATTTTTCATATATGCATTTAAATTTGAATTTCAGCAATGTAGATAAAAGATACACTTTCAGCTGCTTCATTTAAACTAATTTCTGAACTGAAAAAGTCAAAAAAGTATTGTAGACAGAAAGTATAAAACAGAATAGCAGAAAAATTCAAATACATCAATAAATAATAAATAAATGATTAAACCAATCAAGAGAATCTGATGAAATTGAAAGTATCAACAAAATGCAGAGATTAATTTAAAACAAAAAACCCCACAAAGTAAAGGGATAATAAAATACATCCCAGACTAATACTAAGCAAAAGAAGATGGCATAGCTATATTAATATCAGACAAAAATAAAACTTAAAACAAAACATATTAGAGAGTCATTACATAAAGATAAAAGAGACATTTAAAAATGAAGATGTAATATTTTGACATACATACCTAACATCTCTGCCTTAAAACATATAATGCAAAAACTAATAGAATTGCAAGAAGAAACAAAGTCACACTAACAGTGGGAGATTTCAACACACTTCTATTAGAAATTGATAGGTAAAGCAGGTAGGAATTAGAATAGCTACAAAATATTTGAGTAACAAAATTAAACTTGATTTAAAGGATGTATATATAACACTGCATTCAATAATTAGAGAATATACATTCTTTTCAAGTAAGGAGGGGATAATGGAAAGGAAAATTGACCATATACTAGGAAGTCTTGACAAATAACAAAGATCTGATGTTATACAGACTAGGTTCTCTGACCACAGTGCATTAAAATGAGACAAGAATCACAACATAACAAAACATCTCTCAACAGTTGGAAATAAAAAATATTTCTAAATAATTCATGTGTCAAAAAAGAAATCCTAATTGAAATTGGAAATTACTTAGACCTAAATGACAATATTTGTGGGATGCAGCTAAAGCAATATTTAGAAGGCAATTTATATCTTTATAGTCATATATTAGGAAAATAGATAGGAAATTTATAAGCTAAGTGTCTAATTCACTAAATTATAAAAAGAATAAGTAAATCCTAAGAAAACATCAGACAGCAAATAATAAAGATAAGAGTACAAAGGAATTAAATAGGAAGATATCAGAGAAAATTTAATAAAATACTGGTTCTTTGAAAAAGATTGGTAAAGCAGACAAACTTTACAAAATTAGTAAAGTGAAGACACAAACACTATTAGGAATGAATAATGGATACATAACCAGGAATCCAACAAAAATTAAGAAATAGTAACAGCATACCATATGGATGATGTGAGGCCAACATATTTGAAAATGCAGAGAAAACTCACAACAGCAGAGGGAGAGAGTTGTGAGACGCTGATGGGGAAGTGGGAAGGATGATCATGATGGTGGCCAGCAAGGTGCCAACGAGCACCCCCGGCAGGCAGGTCATAGATTTCCAGTCCTGGTATCACACTCTCAATCTCCCAAAGCACATCAGATCCACTATCTCATCTTACTTCAAGAAGCATCCAGTGAAGTAAAGGTTGCTAACCCCCTTAAGATCCATCTTGGTAGTAGCTTTTCTTTTTTTTTTTTTTTTTCCTTTTTGTCTTTTTTCGTGACCGGCAACGGATCGCAACCCTCAGTGTCGCGCCTGTACCGGACCGGGACCGGCAACGGGATCGCAACCCTCGGTGTTGCTTCCGCACCTCGCTCAGCCAGTGAGTGGGAACCGGTCTGTATGTGGGATCTGAACCCTCGGCAGGAGCGCCGCCGCGCTCCCAAGCGGCGCACTGTAGCAGTGCGCCACCGGGCCGGCCCTTGGTAGTAGCTTTTCTAGTTTCTTAACAGAGAGAAGCAAACCATTCAGACGAAGGCTGAAGCCAAAGTGGAAAATTTTTGATGCTATCAAATCAACAAGAAACAAAGAAGGGAAAAAAACTGCTAAAAACATTGAACATCAAAATTTTGGATAAAAAACCTTAAATGAAGCATCTTTTTAACCGTTTTCAGCTATAATGTCCCAGAGTTATCTGAGACTTACTCAATTCAATGGAATGTGTTGTTGTTATTGGGATGTGGGTTCCCGGGAGCTGGCTGTAGCAGCCCCTTTGAAAAATTTTAAATATGAGCATAACAAAGGCCAAAGCCACCAGACACAGGATTGAAAACTGCCAGTTACTCTAGTTTCTGCTATTAGCAACCAATGTTTTCCACTTGAAACTGCCCCCTCCTTTTTTAAAAAAAGGAAGTCCACGAAAAGGAAGCAAACCATTTGATAATTCTGATCATTTTGCATCCCAGCAGCAAATAAAAATCATCAATAGCATCTACTCTTAGCCGTGAGCAATATTTCCTAAAACAAAACAAAAAGAACCTGTGGTACTTAACTATTCTGTTATTGATTTACTGTGGTTTGCAAGGTAATGTTGGAGAAAATTAAATGTACGGAAGCCTGAAATGTGTTTTCTGTGGCACTGAATGGTGTGACCTGTGTTTTCTGAGGTGGTGTCGCTGGTCAGGCACAGGATGAGTGACTGAGGGAGCACACTTTATCTGGTTACAAATAAGCTGGCTGCTTTCACTGCAGAGCCTTATGAAACCAAAGTCTGTTTTCATTGTTAAGAAAGACAAAGCTATTTAGTTACAAGCTTGCTTCAATTCACCAGAGGGCTTTAATTCAATAAAATCCGCTACGGATGTATGGAAAGGCTTCTATGTGCCTGGATCCAAATCCGGTTTTCAGAGCCTAAGGATATTCCTTGGCACATTCATGGCTATTTGCTCTCTTCAGAAAATAACAAAACCTCAATAATTTGAAGTCCACCCTAAACACCGATTCAAGAGCAAAATGATCATATTGCTTCAAACTTGGACATTTATTTATTTATTTATTTTTTTATTATTATTATTTTTTTCCTTTTTGTCTTTTTTACTGACCGGTAATGGGATCGCAACTCCTGGTGTCGCGCCCGCACCGGGGACCAGTGACGGGATCGCAACCCTTGGTGTTGCGCCCGCACCGTGCTCAACCAGTGAGCGGGAACCGGTCTCCACATGGGATCCGAACCCTCGGCGGGAGCGCCACCACGCTCCCAGGCGGCGCACTCTCCAGTGCGCCACAGGGCCGGCCCAAACTTGGACATTTATATAAAACATCCCGGGGACCAGTGACGGGATCGCAACCCTTGGTGTTGCGCCCGCACCGTGCTCAACCAGTGAGCGGGAACCGGTCTCCACATGGGATCCGAACTCTCGGCGGGAGCGCCACCACGCTCCCAGGCGGCGCACTCTCCAGTGCGCCACAGGGCCGGCCCAAACTTGGACATTTATATAAAACATCATCAAGTTGTATATTTCCTATTTAGTAAAATGTTAGCAAATCTAGAGGCACTTTACAATCTATGGGCCACTATAATTTGACACCCTTATCTTAGACTAAGAATCTGGAAGGTAAACTAAAACTTGAATGTTTTATTTTCAGCTAGTCCCTCAAGCATTTATTTAAGCCAATTTTCTCACATTTTAGACTTAATTCTAACAAGCTTAGCATCTGGCTTCCCAATGTAAAGAACAAAAGAAGTAGCCAAATCGAAGAGGAAGAGGGCAGGGCTGTTAGAGGGAGGAACAAGAACAGAAGTAAGAAGTGGCATCTGTTATCAAAACTCATAAAAAAACAAAAACAAAATCTGTTTTGGGGTCAACCACTGTAGGGGCAAATTTCCCCACACATGTTAATGCCAGGAAACCCTGGTACCACAGAACACAGCAAATAGACAACATTCATAAGGATGATCTAAGGAAATTTTTTAAAAGAGCAAAATGCACATAATCTGTTCAAGAGGATAGAGAAGTGTGTAGCATGTTTAAGAAAACCTCTTACTTGTAATTTTTTAAAGTTTTGATTTTACAAAGAATATGCTTCAGTTATCTGAATAGTTTCCTTATATGGAGCAACTCATTCACTGAGGATGCTGGATTAAAGATGTGCTGCCTTATGAGTTTTAGATCGTCAGCATTACACAGAGTGGAAGCTCTCACTTCACCTGGCCGCCTCTGTGTAAAGTCCACCATGAAGCACCATGTGATGTTACAGGGGCAGACAGGCCTGCTGATGCTCTGAATTCAGTAAAGACATATGGGGCCACTTAGGGCCCAAGTTTATCTTGGCTTCCTTTGCAGAGATTGATTACTTCTAAGATTTATGGTCAAAGCAGAAGGAAAAAAGAGAAATACCTCACAGAGCAGATTTATAACCTCATCTTGTTTTTTTTAATAACATTAGAGATGACATCCTATGACATAATCTTGGAATGACTGCAGGGCAACTCAGAAACTCAGTGGGAAGTTTTATATTTGGGGGTTTGGAACATTTTGTAGTTGCAAGGTCAGGTAGGAAAGGACCAGGGAAATGAGCTGGAGAGACGGTCAGAGAGTGAGTGTCAGCTGGTTTAATTTTCTGTGTCAACTCTGAAAATTAGATAAACAATGACAAACCAGGGTTTTTAAATGAACTTGTCACTTCTGGTTTTCTTGATACAGGGTAACATTTTTCAATGTTACCTGAGAGATTTAACCCCTGAGTGGTTTACCCAAGTGTTTGAAAGTCTCCACATCTGAAAACAAAAGGTTTAGTCCAACCCATACACCCCTTAAAAGAAAAACTAATTATCCTTGAAATTTAAATACTCTTCTCATGACAATTAAGGGGACTTTTTTTTTTTTTTTTTTTTTTTACTGACCGGTAACGGGATCGCAACCCTCGGTGTCGCGCCCATACCGGGGACCGGCAACGGGATCGCAACCCTTGGTGTTGTGCCCGCACTGCACTCAGCCAGTGAGCGGGAACCGGTCTCCACATGGGATCCGAACCCTCAGCGGGAGCGCCGCCGTGCTCCCAAGTGGCGCACTCTCCAGTGCGCCACCGGGCCGGCCTAGGGGACTTTGCCTACAGCCAGAAGATCTGGTTGTTTGCAGGAGGGTCTCAGCAACTTCCTGTCTTTTTCTTTCCATCACCTTCACTCTGAAATCAACTCAACCCTTCAACCTCCTTTTGCAAACATGTCCTTTCAACTACAGTTCTAAGAAATACTGTTCACATGGAGCAGATACTGGCTCTCTTCTCACCAACGCAGGTGAGCACAGACCCTGCCCCTACTCTGTTGTTTTAAAGGGAAGAGAGGTAAGAACTGCCTTAACATTTATATGCTTTGTGCTACTGTTAAGTCTGCACTGCAGACATGACATGATCCTTGGTGGCAAGGGGGACAGATCAATGAATCTATCAGCTGCCTTTACTGGCACTGCTATAAAGATATTTATTCAAAAACAACACAGTTTGAATATGCTGATTTGGAGAGAGAAATGCCTATATTAACAGATACCAGCAGTTGAACAGGATTTTTCGTTCCACAAAGTGCTTTCAAACTCATTATTTTATTCAAATGTCACAACCCCATGGAGCAGCTGGGCGGCATTACTATTAACCCCTTCAATCTGTGGTTTTGAAAACTAAGTTTAGAGAAGTGAAGTGATTTGGCCAAGGCAGAGGTGGGATTTGAACTGGACATCAGCTCCAAAGCCTATGCCTTTTGTTATATGGTAATAACAGCAATATAATAGCTGGCAGTTGTGAGCTGTTATACTGTGCCAGGAACTCATTTGGTGTTTTCTTTTGCATTAGTCCATATGATCTCAAAAGCCCTATCAGAAAGTAAACGTTAACCTATTTTATAAACAAGGACGCTGCACTCTGAGGCAGTAATGGTGGTGTCCCAGGGCTGGCACCTGAACCCAGGTTCCTGGACCTCATGCGTCACTCTTTCTCTATACTCTACAACTGGTAGAAGAAATCCCCCTGCATAACAAAGTCACAGATACCATGGTCTGCCCTAGAGAAAATATGAGATAGGTGATTTAGAGCCCCCAGTCTTTGCCTCACCCCTCAATTATGATGCTCCTTTTCCTATTTAATGTAGAAGAATCTCCTCTTCTGAAGTGTGCCAACCTTTCAGATCATCTGTGATGCTAGCTAACTGTTGAGATTAAACCAATTCATAGGAAGGTATGAATAATTAAGAAGGGCACCACGGCTATGTGCCTTTGAAAAGAGGATGCTCGCTCCAGCCCAGCTGCAGCTCTGATCTCTAATAGGTGGACTGTCTATGGCGTGAGGGGCTCTGTCTAGGTAGGCAGGTAATAATTTAGTGGTTCCGGAGTCCTGTATATTTCATTCTCTACAACACAGCTTATTCCCCCTAGTTCTGTGAACTTTGTCTTCTGTCAAATAAGAATAGCACCAACCTCACAGGAAGACTGTGTGTGCAAAATTCCTAGCACAGAGGCCAACATAGAGGCAGTTCCATAGTCATGACTATCAATGGTCTAAATTTTGCAGTACTTATTACGCTCCTTTTCTAAGGAAAGCTTTTTAACATCTAACACATGTGAGCACTAAGTACAGCAGACACTGGAACACAGTTCTTTTGAAGTGATCAGCTATCTTGACAGCTTCACAAGGGTGGGGGGATGGGCAGTAGAGAATTAGGATTCTGATCTCCATGTACTATGGACCCTCACTGCACAGTGAATAGCCCCTACTCTGAGCCTCAGGCTTAAAGACCCAACATGCTCCCTGTTCAAAACAAGAATGAGAAGACTTCTCCTTGGTTCAGAATTCCAAGTAACTAAAATACAAAATAGAAAAAAGGAATGCCAACTGTTGCACTCATGCACAGCCTATAGACATGACGGCAGTGCCCGCAGACAGCATTTCAAATACAGTTTATTAGTGTGTGATATGAAAAGGGTATTTTTATTGCATGATATAATGCAATGGGACCTTGGGCGCTCTGTGGAAAGACCTCACACTCAGAAGTGTAATGAACCCGTAGTCCCCAAAACATTATACTGTACATTAACCTATCATTAATGGCACATTAGGGCTAGGGGCATTGCACGCTTGCTGGTCAGGGCTCCATCAGGACAGTGTTGAGAAAACCACACAGTCTTCCCAGGCTTAAAACAAATAGAGAAAATAAATATTCCTGATGTCTACAGGCAGCTTTAAAGGAAATTTAATCCCAGCTCTGCCTTGCAATTTTCAAGCTTTTTTTAAGAGAAGAAGGAAGATACCCAACCAAAGAGAGAAGAAAATGACCCTCTTGTAGTTTCCCCCAGGAATTATCTATGCAACCTCAACGCTGTCTTGACAAGGTCATGAGCAGCCAGCACCTTCGGTAGCATAAAAGCTGCCCAGAGGACACCAGGGCCTGGATCACAGAATGTAGAGGTAGGAAGGGGCTTTGCAGATTGTGTGTCCACGCCACTCACTCTCTAGATGGAGAAATCAAGGCTCAAAAAGATGAAGAGACAACACATCTAACAGAAAAGCAGGCAAAGGATGTGAAAAAGAATACAAATGGCCAGTAAACATATAAAAAAGTGTTTACTCTCATACTTAATTTAAAAAATGCAAATTAAAACAACTAGATACCATTTTACTACTGATCAGATTGGTAAAGATTAAAATCTGATAATTTAGTAACAGAAGAGGTGGGGAAGAACTGGTATTCCCATTTCCAGTACACAAAGATGTATATACAGAGATACAGTCACTGTCTTAATAGCAAAAATCTGGAAATGGTCAAAATGTTCTATGACAGGGTCCTGGTTAAATAAATGTAGTACATCCATATTACGGAATACCATGTGGCCATTAAAAAGAATGAGGTAGACCTTTATATGATATGAAAAAATCTCAAAGATATAGTAAAAGTAAAAAAGCAAGGTGCAGAATAAAAAGAATTAAAGGTTCTAGGATATACAAGCTACTATTAACAATGCTCATTTCTGGAGAGTGGGGCTGATGGCCATGCTGGGGGTGGTTGTGGGGGGGGGTTGGAAGAAGACTAACTTCTTATTATATATTCTTCTGTACTATTTGAATTTTTAAGCATAATTTAAAAATTAGTTTTAGGAAATAAACGATGAGGGCAGCAATAAACATTTCTGGGGGGGCCCATTATTTTCCACCTATTATGCTACATGTTTTATGTGCTTCATCTTACTTGGATTTTCACAAAAACAGAAACAGTTAAGTTGGCCGCTATTTCCTCGACATGGGAACTCAAGTTTCAAGGGGTGAAATTCTTTGTTCAAGGTGATCCTCCTACCCATCTACCTTCAATAATGAAAGAGTATTTGTAAAATAGAGCAGTTCTTTCCAAACTTAATGCAGCCTATGGCCACCTTCCTGGGGACAGCCTGCCTAACCCAGCAGTGATCCCGGATGGGGTGGGGGGAAGACGACAAAAGGCCACTAACTTTGGCTGAAGTCAAATCAAATTTCTGGAAACATCTTATCTCCGTATCATAAAAGGAGAGGGCCCCCAGGCTATACAGATGCTGTTCGGCTTACAGTGGGGTTACCTCCCAATAAACCTAAGTCTGGGAGGGTACTGAAAGCCTACTGCTTTTGCACCACCATAAAGTCAAAAAATCATTAAGTCAAACCATTGTCAAGTAAGGGACCATCAGTACTCGTCAAGTAAATCATGCTTGGCAACCAGGGCGCAAACACATAAAGCGAAACAGGTCCCTAATGAAAAGTGAATCAACTTCATCAACTTCAAAGGAAACCCAACTGCAGTTCCATGGAGAGGTAGACGCCTCAGACCAGCAGAATCTCAAGGTGAGAATAGGGGCTGAGAAGTATCCAGAGCAGTCCCCATGCCTTAGGACTGTGCTGTGCCAAGTAAGTTTACTCTGTGTTTTCTCATTTCCCCATTTTACCCAATAAGAGTCTCATTATTTTTGGATAACAGACTTTGCAGCAACATTTAAAATGCTAGATTTTATTTGTCCTAGGTTCTGCCAGTACACGCTGTAATTAAAATGTTGATTAGTAAACAGTTTAAATATATGACAAACAATGCAGTTAAAGCCTACAGTTAGGTCAATATGTGATTTAGATTTGCCATTTAAAAAATCTCATTTAAATTTTGCATACATTAATCACTACCATACTTCAAGGTTCTGATATCCACCTGACTGCAATATTAAAATAAAACTTGCTGCCCCAGGGAAATCCTACTTATTCTTAATTGTTTCGAGGCTTTGATGGGCTTTTAATCTAAGATTAATTTATGCAATTTTAAATAACTCTTCTTATGATTAATAAGCTTGAAAATTAAAAGGAGTCTAAAGCAATTATAATGAGCATTTGGTCATAACCTCATTAGAAGAAGGAGTGAAGGATACAGCTATGGAATTCTTACAAGACTACAATTTAAGGTTACTTTTAGAGAAGTCAAACATAGTTCCTGAAATTGCAAAGGCAGGTTAGCAAAGGTCAGTGTTAAAATGACGGCTAGCTAGATTAGCATACTAATGATTTTCCCTGATAGTGACAGAAAGGACACTGAAAAGAAGATGCAGAAAGAGAGACAAGTGACATGCTGCCAAGAAGCTGCAGGCTCTGAACTCGGTTTCCCATTCTTTTGGCTAGAGACCTTCATGGAATTTCAGGAAGAGCCAGAGTGTTGGGACATTTCTGTTCCTGAATCAGTTTCAGCCAGAGGGTCTGGCCCACCAGTCACAGGCAGAGATCAGCCCTGTGTGACTCTCTTGACGTCTGCCTGACTGCCTATCGTAGTGTAGCCTTGTCCAGCCACTACCTTGTTTAAGAGCCAGCAACAGCTTCCAGCTGCCCCACTTCTCTCTGGTGTGCAAAGCCCTTCAAGACGGGATCTGCCCAGCTAACTTTACCCTCAACATCTCCAAGGGCCTTCTTTGCTTTGGCCAGGGTGGGTTCCTCATGGTCCCCTGTTCCTTTTGGTCTCAGCATGTGCTGTTTTCTCTTCCTGGAACGCCTTCCCTCTTGTTATTAGCAGTGACGGTGATGATAGTAGAAAAGGCTACATTTATTGAGCATTTATTTTAGGCCAGACACTGTGCTAGGAATGTAACATATTTTATCTAACTTACATTTCACGCCTTGTGAGACCCCACTTTTACAGGTGAAGAATCAGAGGCTGAGAGAGGCTCAGGCACATGCCGCAAGCTGGGCAGCAGGGAGAGGAGGGTGAGGATGGGAGGGACTGGAGCTTTGCTGTGCCACCAGGTTCCAAGTTTCCATATCTGGCCAATTCTAGCCATCCTACAGGTCCAGCTGGAGTTGAGTCTTTTTTGTGGTTACAGCGGCTGCAAGGCCACCGTTCCCTGAGCTCCCACACCACCCAAGCCAGCAGCACACACGCAGCTCATCCTGCCTTCTCTTTCTCCGGTGGCTGTGGCTAGTTTGCTCCTGAAGACACGGATGTTTCTTATATTCTTTCTGAACACATCATAGCACCTCACAGAAATGGACAACAAATACTTGTTAACTGGTTCACAGTAATTCCCTCCAACAACATGCTCACTACATTTTACTGATAACAGAAGACAGACACAAAAAGTTATAGCTTCCAATGAGTGGGGAGGAATAACCCAGAGACCCACCGCTAAGAACCTACCAATCAGTAGACACTAACTGCAAACACCAACATACATATACTCTGTTCTAAATTGCATTAAGCTCCACACACACATTTGTCATCTAAGAAGCCACTAGTTAGAGGTACCCAGGAACATTAGACACATGAGAAAATCATGACCCAGGGAAGGTGAATGATTTAGTGCCCCTCATATGTCTAGCACTTTATATTTAAAAACATACTTTCATAAACTCCATGTTATGTAAGTTAAAAAAAAAACAAAAAAAACCCCTTGTGAGTTTGGTCTTATTATCCCCATTTTACAGATGAAGCAGTTCAGGCTCAGATGAGCTAAGGAAATAGCTGTTGCTTACCCAGTTTCCCAGAGATAGCGCCTGGGCTTGAAACCGTATCCTCTGATATTCAAGTCAATCTTTTCTGATTCACCACGGTGCTTCTTGGCTCATGCTCAAAAGATAGACAGGTTTTCCAGCTCTAGAGCCCTTCCTCAGCCTCCCCTGATCTCACATGCAGAGGACAGAGTATGTCCCGCCCACTGCCATGTCACAAAGCTTCTGCCTTCCACTTCTACCATCATGGTCACAGACGTGAGCGAGCTCCTGGCTCCATGCCTGGGCTCCTGCTGCTCCCACTCTTTGAATGCCTGTGTTGGCGTGGACATTAGCGCTGTCTTCCCCTCCTGTCTCCCCTCTCCCTGATGGACCTGTGTCTGTGTGGCTCCATATCATGTGTGACCTAACTGCTTTGTTCACATGGCACTCACCACAGTTCTTTTTGATCATTTATTCAACAGAGATTACTGAACAGCTACATGATGCCTTGTACTGTGCGAGCTGCAGGAGATGAAGTAGTTATAAAAAACCCTTACTTCCTCGCCCACTATTGGCTCTTGGAGGGCAAGATTAGCATCTGATCACCCTCTGTATTCCCTACAGCTGTGCAACTCAAGTAGTTGGCCTGTGAACTGCTTGCTACTGGTTTGCAATGAGATAAAGAACACATAACATAAACCAACACACAGCTTCCTTCACTGAGAAAGTTTTGCTACAAAAAAGTTAGCTGAACTAAACAGAATGCTTTGAGACATGCTTGATTTACATTCTGGCACAAACTCCTGACCTTGCTGTGTTCAACACACAGTTCAGATACTACCCTGGTCCACAGACCACACTTTGAGTGGCACCAAATGACAGCGCCTCTGCACGTAGAATGGTTCAGTAAAGTCTGCTGAGTTAAAAGAAATTTCTCCCCAATTCAGGGAACAACATCTCTTGGAAGCTGCTCATTTCTATAACCATGATGGTAGAACTGGAGAGGTGGAAAGGTCGTGGCCAGACAACTGGGAGGACATATTCTGCCCTCAGCTTTCATCACAGGTTACCAAAGCCAAAAAACGATAATTTATAAATTCTCATAGCTTCCCCACAGACAATCAGCTAACAGACCAGGTGTGAACTGCTGGTAATTACTTTCTCTCTTCCTGTTGTGTTTGTTTGTACTGAGGTTCAGGCTTCAACCAGGGCCCCCTGCCCCTTGGGTATGGCTGGAGTGTGTGGGTGACCATCTGCTCTCTGCCTCGACCATGGCCCCGTGAATGCAGGATGAAGCACCAAGGTGGAAGGGACCGTAAGGAGTGAGTTGAGCAAAGCATCTCAGAGGGACATTGGCTTCATAAGCAAACACTGCCGAAATCCTACAAGTTTTTTTGTGCGGTATTTGTATTTAGTTTTATTTTTCTGACTCCAAGAAATGGTTTGTCTTAGCTAAAATTCTCAAAACCATGGTAACAATCCCCTGCCTACTATGCAGCAGTACATATAGCTTTGATGTAGTGCAGTACAACAGTCTTGTGTTGTTCCTGGCTATGTGACTCCAGGCAAGTAAATTAACTTCTCTGAACCCCAGTTTATGCATCACTAAAATGGAACAAGAATAAGCCTTATATTACCCACGTGAAGGTCAAATGAGATAACTTACATTAAAGAACGCTCTAACTCATGTTAAAAAAATGTTATGTTTAGAATAATTTATGTTTATATAGTATAATAAATCTATTTTTTTAAGGCTAAAGAACAAAATCCTTTCTGAATTCATCTGCAGCCCCAAGTTAGGTGCAACTGTACTCCAATCTCTTTCAAGGCAGTTCAGAGAAAATAAATTGTAGTATAAATTCTGCCTAGTGTAGGTGGATATTCGAGGGTCTGGTACCTTTCCTTATGATCCAAGCTGTGTTTCTCATTTCTGTGCTGAGGGTAATATATAGTCACATGTTGCTTAATGATGGGAATATGTTCTGAGAAAAGCGTCGTTAGGCGATTTCATCATCGTGCAAACATCACAGATGGTTGGTATAGCCTACTACACACCCAGGCTAGGCTATGTGGTATTGCCCCTTATTCCTAAAGGCTACAAACCTGTACAAGTTACTGTACTGAATACTGCAGGCAACTGTAACACAACGGTAAGTATTTGTGTATCTAAACATATCTAAACATAGAAAAGGTACAGTGAAAATATGGTATTATAATCTTATGGGACCATTATCATATATTTGATCAGTCATTGACTGAAATGTTATTACGTGGTGCACAACTGTACTTACATAAATGCCCAAATGTCCTGTGAGGCCCTGCTTACCTGTCACCCCATTCACAAAGCCTCCCCAGATACCCCTAGTTGGAAGAACTCTTTCTTTCCCCAGAACTCATTTTACCTGTTAAATTCGTATCATTTTAATTCAATAACCATTTGCTGAGCATTCTACTCAGGGCTAGGGACTGTGCTAGATGCCTAGGATACAAAGATAGATAAGACATGATCTCCTCCGTAAAGAACTCCTCGTCTTGTTCATGAACTATTGCAAATAGTTCATGAACTTATGCAAACAAGTTACTGCCACAAAGTGTGAGAAGTGCACTAACAGAGGCACTTGCCAGGAGGAGGGATGACATACGAGAGGACGTCATCAACCCAACTGCAGCAGGCCTGGGAAAGCTTCACAGAGTCTGCTAGATGGGTCTTAGAGGCTAAGTAGGGGTTCATCATGTGGATGTGAAGAAAGAGCATTCCTGGCTGAGGAAACATCACGAGTAGAGACATGACCATGTGCGAATGCCGCACGTACTTGGAGACTGCCAGAATTTTGGGGCACAGGCTATGTGAAAAGGAGTGGCCTGAGGTGAAGAAGGCAGGCAAGGTGGGAGGACCGTGGGATTCTCACATTCTCTCCTGTGCTTGGCTGTTTCTATCATCCTTGCTAGACTGTAAGCTGCTTGGAGTCAGGCCTCAGAGCTGATGCACTGCTTCCTCAGCATCAGGTGGGGTGTTCTGTGCAGAGCAGATGCTCAAGAAATAAAACTGTGAGCAGATGATAAAATGTGCATTTGTGACGCCCAAGGTGTGTTCCCTCCCTATCTCATGACATAGGAAGGATGTCTGAAATACAAAGCTGTACTAGCCGTGCAATGGGTTATCATTCAGCCAGCCCCTAGAAGCCTTCCTCATGCCTTCCTTTGGTATTTAACCCACTTTCCAGATGATGCAGCACTGCTGCCTGCACAGGAGAGCTGGAAAGGGGGCCATTTCCGAAGGCGGGAAGGAGGAGGTGCCCTGCCAAAGCTCTGCTGACCTCCCTGCCGGGGGAGGAAAGCTTGTTTTGGAGAAGGAACTTTCCCGCATGAAGCTGTGCTGTAGGCCCTGCATAAACCAGCATTCCGGGGTTGCTGATTTGCCTTCCCGAGAGTTAGACAGTATTCCAGAGGCAAGACTATGGCTTAAAAAAAAAAAAAAAGATCATGTTTAATTTAAAAATTAGAAACTGGAGCAGGCTGTGAGCACAGGGGTTGATTGAAACAAAATTTAAATTCCTGTCAAGCCCATTTAAACACGGGGGCCCTTCATAGACAATTAGCTGCTCCCTGTGAATGCTGAATAAACTCAGGCCTGGTCACTGTGAGGAGAGTGGCACCTACTGTGAGGCGCTGAAAAAAAAATTAACTAAAATCAGGCTGTATGAAATATTTAGCCTTCCAGTATATCACAGGGGTCTGAAAGTGTAAACAAGACAAAAATCGATTCCTTGGTGCCCTCAAATCAATCCCCCAAAATGGTTAGGGCATCTGTTTCTAAATTTTGTTTACATCGGCAGATTTGCCTTAATTGCAGTTGTTTATCTCTCATTGTCCCTGGGGCCCTAATCTCCCGATTACTAATACTTAACACTCATTTCACATCTAAAGCTACTTCTAATCCTCAACAGGTTTTGGGGGCTCTTAAAATTATTGAAACCGCAGAGGCGGGAGACACAGCCTCTTTGTGAAAGGAACATTTTCTTATCTACTACCAGCTGGGCCCAATCATCACCAGGGATGGCTACAACAAAGGTGCTAAAAGGCTCTTCCACAATGACTGCTGCTCCACTGGGGATTCAGAGGATAAAAAGGAGCTTTGATGGAAAAATCTGAACCAGAGGCTAAAGCAGTCCAGCCAAATAAAGTTACTGTCATAATCAAATGCTGTCAATCACCATGAAAATCCAATTAAAAATGTTTCAGCACAGCCCTCTTAAGTGGAAAAATGCACCCTATTTATACAAATTTTTGTCAACTCCACACCAATACCACAAATAGAAAGTCCTGCTATTAATTGAACTCCCCTCCCCCCAACTTTAAAAAGAGATGCGGGCCATTCAGAAGCCTTTTGAGGGAGCTGACACACATAGGCTATTGGTATACAATTAAGAGTTAATCGGGTTACATTTGAAAATTCCATTTTTATTTGTGTCAAGGGAACCTTTGCATGAATAAACGAATGGTACCTATTCTCCTACTTCAGATTCAGTGACCATTTATATTAAGAGAACAGAGAAACGGTAAACCAGGATACTGGAAAGAAACTAGTCCATGCTCTGGCAAATGTCTCTCGGTAGACCAACGCCTAATGTTTAATTCTAATCTTGAAAATTAAATAGAGGATGGAAGGCCCAAATGTCTTCAATGCCTTTCTGCAGTCTCTAAATGGCCAAACAAACCTCAAATTATCTACGGGCAGATTTGGCCCCCAAAATAACTGTGTATCTGAAACACCAAGCCTCATGATCCCCAAAGGTCTCTCTCCAAACTGCTACAAATTAAAAAGCAAACAACCTATTAAACAAATCCAGCTGGTTACTATTGTAAATAGAAGGCTTCTATTTTTTCCAGTCCTTGAAAATCCTGGTAAGACTCATTAATAATTGATAAGAATTGCATATATTTATTGGTGTGTACTCACAGGAAAACAACTTTGTTATTTTCAACAGAAATTCCCAAATCTCAGGAACAAGCTTTAAGATCCTTTTATATTTCCCCCACAAATGGCTGAATGTCTCTGGCCTTTTTCAACCTAATCCCTTACTCCCAGGGGCTAGGGAGTGACCCTGGGGTCCCATGCTATCAATCTAACCAGGCAAAGATGGTGCTGGCCCTGTGGTCTCTTGTATGGCTTGTTTCTTTGAGAACCTCTTGATTTGGAATTAACTGTTGGAGGTGAATTTTCAAGTGGTCAGAATGCATGCCAAAGATTACAGGTGCTGCTGATCAATAACTGCTTAGCATTACCTGGCTCTTCTCATACAACCAAGGTGTATGGCCAAACCTGGTGCCTGTTCTGACCTATGCTGTAGTGGTTGTTAAATGCTTTGAATATTATCCTTGCAAACATTGCAACAGCTTAGGAGTTGTATTATTCTGGCACCAAATTATCTTACCCAGATGACCTCTCCTAGCAGGAAGTAAAAAAACCCCTTTTATCAGACCACGTATTCTAGTATGATCACCCTAATTTATACTGCATATCATAATGTCCAGGGACTGCGTGTTCTTGGGTCAGTTTCCTCAGCTATCAGTTCCTGGAGAACAGGAGACATGTCATGTTTGTCTTTATTTGGTTAGTGTCTAGTACAGTGTTTTATTGAACTGGATTAGAGAGAATAGTTCACGCACTCATTAGTGATCTGCCTGAACTACAGCAGAGTAGGACCAAACTAGGCACTGATCTATAAGATCACCACCCCCCTTCAAGAAACTTACAATCTAGTAGGAGGAAAAAAGGCATTAAACCAGTTAATTTTACCTCTGGCTGCTCCTTCTGATCACCTAGAGAGCTTTTTTAAAAAAAGTATCTGCTCCCTGACCCAAATGCCAGAGATTCTTTCACCTGGGTTGGGATCCAGGCATTTTTTTTTTTTTTTTTCTTTCTTTTTTTAAACCTCCCAGATGATTCTGATGAGCTGCCGGGGTTGAGAACCACTGCACTACATGGACCCACTTGTAGATATAAGATGAACATGCAATTAGGTGCTGTTCCAAGTTAGACACAACATATTCTGAAGGGCTTCAGAGAAGGGAGCAAGCACTATGTAGGGGAAGAATGGGAAAAAGCTGCACAGAGGAAGATGAAGGCCTTCAAAAAGAGGGAAGAGGAAGGCCTAGATGAAGGGCCTAGAAGGAGGGCTAAGGACACCACCCAAACAGCAGAAACTTCCAATGAGCTGAGTAGCATTAAATGAGCAACTAATGTGTCACATGCTCCAAAGACCCACCTTAGCCCCCTGTGACTCTGGCATAACACGGACGAGCAGCTCAATTGATCCACTTTCCTGCATCCAAGAAAACCAAACTCTTCCTGTAGTCAGTGAATGCTACACAACCTCATTGTGCCCTGAAATGAGATGCTGGGAAGATGAGAGTCAGCCCAATGAAACAATAAAAGAAGTATTGCAGGCATGAGTTCAAACAACTGCAATCTTAAACAGGCAAATCATCACCATATTAAGAGATCTAACTCAACTGATGGAGGAAAAAAGTTATCTTTAACTGGGAAATTAAAACTGTCAAGTCACCATGATCAAGGAATGACAGATTTTATCTATCTGTATCGCTCTTTCTATGTGCTTGTATATAGAGATATATATGAATGTGTGTGTATATGTATGCATACACACACATACATATATTCATCTGCTAAAGTCTCATGAAAAGATTAAGTGGTCACATCTTTGAAAAAACAAAGCCTGTTTTCTGGGGTTATAATCTCTCTGTTCTTGCTGAAGTGCTAATGTGTCATCAAACATTCAAATTAAAGCTGTCTAATTTAGTGTGATCTCAAGCATCCAGACAGTGATTCTGCCATTGTAATTATGTGCAATTAAAAAGCTAAAATCAGCTTCTTCACTAGTGGACTCTTATTTATAAGCAGACACACATAATTTTAATGGCCTTCAGAACTTGAAAAAAAATCCTTACGCGGTCGTCAATTGGACCCTATATGGAGCCCCCACACTCCTGTGATGACTTCTGATTGAAGGAAATATTTAGTTGAAGTTACAACCCTGGCAGAATTTCTCCCTGCAAATTCTGGGCTCTGTAGCTAATGAACTGATTTGTACCTCCAAATGAATAACCAAAAGCAAAAATGCTGTCTGCAAGAATGGGCGGCCACACACGTGAGTCTGGCCCCTAAAGGTCCATTTTAAAACACGTTCATATGACACAGGCAACAAACAGCTAAATGCAGTAATCTACAACCAAGTTCACAAATGCCTATTAACTATCATTAGTATTTTTAAAAGCTTAGATTTTTGCAAGCACAGTGGTCCATGAGCACTATTCAAGGGGGCTATGGAAATGTGCCTTTCCTTGTATTTGTGCTTCGGGCACAAAAGCCCTGGGTCAAAATAAAGTGAAACATCTTTGCCTCATAGTAGAATGTGGTGATAATGTTGAACTTTATCTGAGTCTTGTGCTCCCAGAAAGCAGTTCCAGGTGAGAAATTCACCCATCCTTTTAATAACCACAAAGGACCACCCTGCTCTCAGAGCTGAGATCCTTCTCCATCTTTCCTCATGACTTCTATAAGACTTGCTGCAGAATCCCTTGTTTACCTGCCTCCATAAAACCTCGACCTCTCCCTTTTCTTAGAGATATTCCTCACTAATAAACATTCTCCCTATTGCTGTAGCCTGAATAAAATCATCTTCTTAATTGTCCAGTGCACTTCGTCTTTCACAGTGATCAAGTTTGAGTCTGATAACTGCAAACAAAGCCACTTGGTGTGAACTCCAAAGTCACACTGAAATTTGAGTGCTTGAGAGATAAAAATCTAAAGTGGTGGTCACTTTGATTTTTAAATGCAGATGCCCAATTTATCATATACCTTGATTAACTGAGAGAACAACCAACCAATCTGAAAATGTAATTACAATCAGGTTTGGAAAAGCAGAAAAGCTACAATGACAATTTAATTTAGAGGAGTTAAACAAGTTAACATCTCTTTGCAAGTAATTAAATGTTTAAACAGATTTTTCTAAAGCAGTTTGGTGTTTATTAGCCCCCAAACATTACCACCTCTTACACATAAAGCCTTCACTGAGAAATGAGACACCTTCAAGTTTGCAGCTGCTAGGAATAGACGAAGGAAAAAAAAATCCAAAAGCACTATTTTGATTATATCTGACACCCTCCCCCTAAGACCCGCACCTGCTTCTTGTATTTCCAGTCCCACTATTTACTTGCTTTCTAAGCAAAATGTCAAATTTCAATTGCAAACAGTACCCTGTGTTTCCTAGGAGCCTGGATCGAAAACCAAACTGGAGGAAATGCTAAACGAGGACGCCCTGCTCTGGAATGTATAAGGAAATGCACAAAATAACAGGCATTATTAGAACCTAAGGAGAAAGCCCATGTTTTTAAACAATTACTAAAGCAGTATAGTAATAACATAAAGACAATTTCTGCGCCAGCTTGTTTCTCTGAAATTCTCTCTGCCACTGAACAGCTAGAACAGATAATAACTATTAGTAAATCAAACTCCTCTGCAATATCCAGCTGTGCCTCACGCATTTACATACAGATAGAATGGGTATATGTTTTTAATATGTATGTGATACGTACTTTTACCACAGCCGAAATGCATGCTACAAAGGAGGAGGAGAATGGGAATCGGATCAGCATGAGATAATAAAGTGGCCTAGATAAAGTATTAGCCGGCGATTGATCTCAAACCGGGATGCAGCTTCTTCTGACCTGATTACTTACTATGCATAGATTCCATTAAATAGAGCTTAGACATGGAAAGCTTCTGGAAATACTCTAAATGCTTAGGATATACAGCGCTCTGAGCCCAAATTGTAAGTGTGTGTGCCTATGGCCCACATGCTCCTTGCTCGAGTCAAGGCCCACATTCACGATAGGCTGGGAGGTTAAAGGGCTGCATGACAGCTGGTGGGAAGCCCTGCCAAGTCCCACAGGGATGACTCCTCCCTCTCCTCCCCCACACCAAGCAAGCACCCTCCAAGTGAATGAATGCCTCCCTCTGAGCTGCTTGTTTGGTCCTGGCCACGTAGCTCTAAAGAAAAGAATGGGAAGGTAGCAAGGGAATTTAACAATCATTTGGGGTCATGGTCCCCTTTAAAAAACTGGTGACAGCCATGAATTCCTCTTTTAAGAAAAAAATGCAAATCTCTACATGCATACACAATTTTTGATGTAATTTCAGGGGCTCTAACAGACTTCCTGAAGACTACAAGGACTGCTGATCTAGTCCACAGCCTTTGGCTTTGCAGATGAAGATGCTGAAGTGGAAGGGAATGGGGAGTTGCTTGAGGTTACACAAGGAATGGGACATGGTGGCTCTCCCTGCTAAGTCACAGCCCAACCCTAGCTACCAAAGAACTGTAAAGGAAGATTAATTCCTCAGAAAAAATTATTTGTGGTTTACAGAAGAAGCAAATGGTCTATACAGTAATGTCTCTCATCATATCCCTTTTATTTAAAAATATTTAAACATATAATTTGAATAGCAAAACCAGACTTGAACTCCATCTCAATGCTCCCCATCTTAGGCTGTCTCTCTGTCCCTGAGTTTAAGGGTCTGATTTTTTTTTTCTTCCCTCAATCTGATTATTGGCATTTGGGGGAAATTTCTCTACCACCTTTGCATTATTTTCTTCTCCCCTCTTGCTGCAGTCCCACCAATACTTTCTGACTGGCAGAAGCTGGTTTTTTTTCCACCTAAGTCATGACATCCCTGCGTGATGCTCTGAAGCCTGCTGGACATTCTGTTTGCCACCTCTTAAGAGGTCTCTGCTGCCCGAAAACTTTTATTTCTAAGTTTGCTGGTCCTAGGTCACAGAGCTGGTGCAGCACTGATGTACGTCTTTCCTGTGATTTACACCAGTGTGATTTAAAAGTGGATTCTTTAATAATGGAATCATTTTCACAGGAGCAGAAAGGAGAGGCAGTTCCTATCTTCTGGCTGTGTCAGCATGCTAAATGTTCCTGGCTGCCTACATGGCTTGTTTTCCTTCATTGCATTTAAAGCTGACTCCTGATTTATGCAATAGGCTCTTAAAGAATTGAAGAAAGTCCACATTTTCCTCAGGGATGAAGGATTTCCCTGTGTTTGAATGGGAGTCCACTCAAGAGAATCTACTCAAGAAAAAAGGTCCATGTTGGTGGATATGCTACTTCTAATGCAGAGTCAAAGTTTTCAGAGCTCAACATGAGGGTTCCTTCTAGAGAAGTGGAATTTAAGAGATGACTCAGCTGGTAAGTATGTTGCCTGGTTGAACTTCACCAGGTCAATGTCAAAGGGGTTTCTGTTCTAGTAGGTAGAGGCTTTGCATTGCTTTGAAAAGGTCTGGGGCCTACATATACGCATGCTTTGCCCATCATGTTTCCTTTGCCTGGAATGGCCCCTCGAAAATTCTATTAAAATTTGGTCTATTATCCAAAGGCCTTTTTCAAATGCTACCTTCTTCATACAGCTTTTCCCCATTTACCCAAATGGATCCCCAAAGAACACTGCAGTTCTTTTATAATACCATAGTTTGTTCATTTTAGTTTTTTGTGTACTTGCTGTGTTCCCTGCAAGACTATGTACATGTGGCTTACTCTTCCTGATAATTTCCACTGAGTCTAGCACAGGACTTCGCACATAGTGGTCTATAAATATCTGCTGAATTCAGTTGTTTACCTGGTTCTGAGATAAGATGATGTGGAAGCCAATGATGAAACTTCTTAGTGGATTCTTTATGTAGCTTAATGGCTATATACCAGAAAAATGCACCAGCTCATGTGGACCCTGGCCTCCCCCAAATGTGAGCGTGTAAAGAATTTCTTGGTCCAACTTTAAAATACTTCCACTGAGGACATAAAAACTGACACCCATCTTAAGATCAACAACACAAAGTCGAGGAAATAAAATATCTAAACAACTAAATGAGTTCTAACACTGGGATTTTAATGGGCTCAAGAGTCTAAGATTGAGTTTGACATTTCATCTTTAAGACTCACATGGTCAAAAATTGCCAAGATGATCATTTTAAGACTTGATATTAGATATTCTGATATATACAGTGACAACCCCCCCACACCAATAAGAAGACAAAAACTGCTTGAGTGACCACTGTGTGCATGGCCCAGGCCCAAGAGTAAAAGTGATCTGGCCCAACAATCCTGCATTCTGATTCACGTAGGCTGGGACTTGCTGCGTTCACTGATCAAGGTCACACCTGGAGCTCATTTATGATTTCCCAATTGGTGAATCTATAATATTTCAGTATTTCCCTTCAACCCCATCCCTTACTTTCTTCCTTGGATGTGGAAAATGCAGGCCCACAGGGAAACCCTAACTATCCTGCAGGCCTCACAGCTGATGCAGCCCAAGCCATGCAGCCCTTGTTGGCACCCTGTTGGCTGGAGTTACCGTGCTTGGGAGATAAACTGCTCTTTTTGTGAAAGGCACAGGTCCTACAATGACAAATGGCTTCTACAGTTCATGCATTCCAGAGGAAGCTCTTGGCTTCCAGATGGGAGTAACATCAAATAGGTTGTAGGCAGAGAGGGAAAAGGAAAAATTAAAGCCATTAATATGTTGTAAGGAATAAAGAGACTGGTTCCTTAAGACTGGGTCCTTAGGATGTGACTCAGGTTCAAGACAAGGAACAACCTGCTTTCTTTTCCATCCCCTACTGGGCCCAATCTTTTGGCCAAAGGCAGGCAGGGCTCAATTCCCTTGACCACAGCAGCCTCACATATACTCTATTTCCTGCCCCCTCACTGAGCCCTTACCAAGCCAGGGGTGCCTCACTATTGCTATACCTCTGGGAATACATTCATTTAAAATCAAACAGTGAGCAGTACTAGAAAAATGGTTAAATGAAATATAGTATAGTGCTTCCTGTGACTACATTTTTCATTGTAGTTTATTGATTTACTGATACTGATTAATTAAAAATGTGGGACAACACACGCCAGGGTGTAGAGTTGTAAAGAAATATGTCTAAATACATATCCCTTGTCTCTCCCTCCCTCTCTCTCTCTCTCTCTCTCTCTCTCTCTCTCTCTCTCTCACACACACACATCCCTATCCACTTGCTTCTAAGGCATTGAAAGTACTCACCCTTTAGCCTTGTCTTTATGACTTGCCACCCTGGAGTGGTGTTCTTTGCCAACACATACATCCACATACATTTATGGGTATATGTATGATCTGCAGATGTTTTATTTATAAGTGGCCAACTCATTGCAGCTTTGAAACAGGCATTTACAAACAGATATGTTTTATGAAACCCTATTCCTTTGTTTTAATAGCTGAGCTATCCAGCCATAGCATAATAATGCACAAGGTAAATGGGTCTCCATCTCTAGAACCTGTTCCAAGTTTTCTCAAATGTGACTAACTGCAAGAATTTCCCAACCATCAAAGAGACTAAAAAAAAAATAACCCAGTTTATTCCAGACGTGAAACCTCCACAGTTATAAACTGTAGAGGTTTTAGGGGTGAACTTTAACTTGAAACTACCCTGAAAACTGAGATTTTGCTCTAGGGGTTACAAGAAGGACAGAAGTACCTTCCTGGAAGTATTCATGATACAAAAGGGAAGCATACTGTTATTTTATACTTGGGGATGAAATCTGTATTATTCAGAAGCTAGAGTGTTTATCAGGATGGAATACAAAGAATGAAAACCTCTGAACTGATATTTTATAAAATGCATATTGTTTAAAGAGGTGAAAGAAAATTGTTTGAAATGTGCTTTGACTGCAGTAATCGAAAGACAGGGAATGATAAGCACAACATTAGAAAGAGTAGATTATAATTATTATTTACTACTGCTCAATCCTAACGTTATTCTAACAGCTTGTGCATTGTCAAATCAACAATCTGCACTAAATAAATGACCATTTGGGAATTGTTAGGGAGCGTCTCTGTTCCTCTCCCTGCTTGACTAAAAACTGTCATTTGCAATCAAAGAACGCTGCCTTGGAGATGAGAACACAGCAGCCTTGTAGTTGTTTCTGCGGAAAGACCAAAGATTCATATTAACTTGATCTTTTGCAGCCAGTCTAATTTCATTCTACATGAATCCAAAAGACTCCACGCCACATTCAGAATTTCCTGTAGGACTGCACTAAAAACAAATGCTATCTTCTCTGTTACCAGTCCTCTGAATTCTGCAAGGCTGTAATAGCAAATAAGGATAAAGAGTACTGCATTAAGTGTGTGACCCTTGAGTGAGGCAAAAGAGTTCTGCATTAAGTTTCAAAATGGTGGTGGGTTTTAAAAAGGGAAAACTATTACCTGAGGGTATGAGCTTCAAAGACACCTACTCAAATGAAGTAAATAATGTAGGCCTTCCAGAGCCTGTGAATTTTTTAAATTTCATTTTGGTCTTTTTAACAGAATATTAAATATAAATATATAACTGGAGAATTCTAATATAACTTTAAAAATTTACTTACCATCAATTCCTCAGGTGCTGGCCTTTCTTTTGGCTGTTTTCGCATGCTATGGTAGGGGAAAAAAAACCTCGTATCATCTATGTCACTTGTAAATTTGTGTTATAATTTCCACCACTGACTATTTCCCCTGGAATTTGAATGTTTTCAAAATTCATCATGTTCAGTTCTTGGCCAAAGTATTAGCATATATTCCCTTTTATTTTGGCCTTTAATTAATTCGATTTGGGGGGAACTTATGAATCAGAAACACAAAGTTTTTTGTTTTTTGGGTTTTTTTTGCTGTTACTTTTGAAATATAAAGGATAAACTTAAACTTATTCTAATTCTACTTTTGAAACTAACGTGAAAAAAAGCAGCAATCTTCTCTTCCTGACTCAGTTAACAATTTATTTCAAGCTTAAATTTAGGGAATAATATACTTCTTTCTTGGTAATTGAGAAAAGACAATAAGAAAAGAAATATGACTGTCAAGTCAAATCAGAAACATCTCATTCCTTCACTATGACTCCGAATGACAAGTAGTATATTAAAGAGGTCTAGGTAATGCTACAAAATTAGAAATGGGTTATTACACATTATCTCAACCTGCTTTTATTTTGGCTACAGTACAAGCTGATAATTCATTAAATAGCTGTGAGACAGCTAAGTTTGTTTAAGCTGCTTAAAGAATCATTCTTCATGCAAAACATTTCTAGTCTTCCATGCAGTAAGTATAATTAGTAGCTGTACCATGTACTTAGCTACATGAGGAGGCACCCACACATGGGATCGAGGTGACCGTGGGTAACTGTCTACTTGATGACTGTATTTGTTCTAATCAACTCAGGGTGTCTATGGGATGAAGTCATGGAAAGAGATTGCTGCTTCTACCACTTGGAAAATCACACATTACTTTTTTCTTTATATAAGGGGCATTCTCTAACAAGCAAGAAGAAAACCCTTCATATAATCTCTGCATTTGCTGACAGTGCTTTTTAAAAATAGAGACATTTAATGATCATTTGGTAAACAAGAACCGTAGTTATGAACCATTAATGACATCGAGGACATTTGCCTTCTCTATAAATAACCATATGCACCTCTCAAATACTGCATCCATTAGCAAGCAATTCAAGCTGTCTCGCCAGTGGAGTTGGTAACAGTCCTAATCTGACATTCCAAAGTAGCTGTATCTCTTGGGAAAACAAGGCTATTACCCACTATCATTTCTGTTTCTGCTTGACATCTGTGGAAATTTCAACACAGGTTATCCCTCCCTCTGTTTGCATAAAACTTTTATATAACAGCTGATTAATTGTTTGGACAGGAGGAAGGTAAAGCCTTATCAACTTTTCTTCCCAGCTGCCCAGACCATCCCCATCCCCAGGCTGGTTTTGGACCACACAGCAAGCTAAGTGCTGTAGTCTGTCACAAATCCAACATCTGAGCAGGCGATGCTCAAACGAGGCGCTCCAGGACGCATAGGAATCACAACGTCTGTTTTTCAATTTCTGCATTTCAAAATGGGGCATTCTCATGATGTGCTTCTGAATATTTTTTAGAAAATCCATGTAAAGGAAATTTAGTGAGATTAATATGTACTTCTGGATAATGGCTCTAACATCATTAATGACTTTCAAAAGAGCTCAGAATTCCACTGTTCAATCAATGTGTATGCTTTTTTCCAATATCTCATGCTTTGGAAATACAATGTTTTCAGACTAAAAATAGTTTTTAAAAGCTATAGAATTATTATACAAGTATTTTAAATAGAAACAGAATTAATAAAAATTTTAAAATGGGGGAAGAAATTTCTTCCCCACATATTTTTTCTATGGATAAAAACTGTATGAGGCATTTTTATTAAGAGGTAACATATTACACTTAGTCAAAAAGGTGACAAAGCTTAACATTTATATTAAGGAATATTTCTTGGCTTCACTTGAGTGTAATCATCAGATGGATCATGTTGGGAGTGGCAGGGGACAGGGAACAACCTTTTCGGTTTAGCAATGACTCCTGATTGTGCTGCTTCACTGCACCATGGGAATGGAGGGTTTCTTTTGGCAGGGTCTGCCTGTTCATTTTCCAGCAGTGGACATGACTCTGAAGGGGTGAAGAAATAAGGACTTTGGTGAAGAAGGAAAAGAGGAGCAAAGGTAGTTACGGAGGAGTTCCAGAATGTCTGGTTGGTTCTGTCTCCTGCTTGGGGATGGTCATTCCTATGCTCCCAATTTCCTCCTCTCTCCTGGGTTATTCTCTATGCTGCAGTGAGCGAGAGGGCAGTGGGGCAACTGGGTCTCCCAAGACCGCATGAGTCTTGCAGGATGGGGAAGAGAGGGATGATGGCAAAAGGGGTAATAAAAGAAAGACGCCTTCTGCCAGGAGGAAGAAGGCAGAAGGCTGGAAAAGAACCCTTGGGCAGAAAACTGCCTGTTTCCTCAGGTGTAAAATGACGGGGGTTGCCTAGAGACTCTGAGGGCCTCTTTGATGTAAATCTTGTCATTCCACTCAGTTCTTTAAGGGTTAAAATTGGCCTAATGGAACTGTTTTCATAATCTTTCAAACATCAAAATTCATTGAAATAGGACCTCAGTATTATGTTTAAAATATAACCAAAGATAAAAGTTATTTACTGAAAATCCAATGAATTAATAAACTATGCTGCTTCCACTAAGTGACAGACAGTTTTATAGGTAACTTGAGGTTACATTAATAAAAATAAGCTTCATATGTTTGTTCAATAGGGACTATAAAATTGTGTATTTAAAAAAAAAAAAAAAAGATGGCAACAGATCTGTGCTCAAAGAAATAGCCTGAATCTCAGCAGTTTATTAAAACAGAAAAAAGCCTCTGAAGTACGTTTATGACCCTCTGTGTAAATAACGTTTACATAATTTAAACAATTTCTTCAGCTTTGCTGTCCCATCTGCCGAAGGCCCCGAAGTCCCTCCCGTCTCCAAAAGGAAGCAGGGAGAGCCATAAGGTCTCACGGAGCCGCCAAGTTAATGGCATGTATCATTTACATTGAGGGCATGGCATGTTTGCAAACAGGCTCACCACTGAGTGATGAAATGTACAAATGGCTCGGAGAACTCTCCAACCGGAAGGACGGGCGAATCCTGGGAGGGAGGAAAAACAAGTCACCAAAAGTCACAATTCCTTTTCTTTCTTCATATTCTACCCCACCCTGGCAAAGGAACCGTATAAAGGTGAATATAATGAAAATAAGGCCTCATCCAATTAAAAAGACTGTCTATTTACTCTTCCCTACTTTTAGGTAAAAATGTCAAATTTAAAGCCACACACATTACAATGGTGAGAAACATGAGAGCAAAGAGGGAGGGGAGGTGAAAAAAGGACAATGATAGCCACAGGGTAGAAAAGAAGGTAGGGAAAGTGTAAATGAGAAATTAATGATTACTTAAGTAACACACAAATGGTCTTGTAATTAACAAAGAGCTGTGAAATTATTCTTGTGTTGACCTTTGTTTCTTTTACTGGATTTGCTATTTATTTACACTTTCCTTTTTATTTACATTTATTTGTATAGTCAACTGCTCCTAACTGCTTACCCCTAATAGAAGCATTTGGATCAGATTTTTTTTTTTTTTTTTAACTTTAACAGAAAGGTTTTTTTTACAGGGGAAGTTATTTCTTGAAGAGAAATTTCAGCCTATTTGCCAGTCTAGGTAAACTCATCGTATGAGAATGCCAGGGATTAAGGACACAATGAAAAACTCCCACCTCGATGACCAAACAAAACTGGGGTGGAGGTGGGAGTCACTCAAAAGAGCAGAAAACTACACAGTAACAACCACCACCACATAGCTCAGGGAGCAAACCCCATTACCGTTTGCAAAGGAAGGCTTTAAGAATTTAGGAGTTTTTCCAAGAATGACAGAGAGCGCCACTGTGTTTATAGTGTAACAGCTCAGGATGTAATGAAATTACACTGCAGAGTACTTTAACAGTCATCTCATTAGACCTACAGTTGGAACAAGAAAGCCACATAAAGTAGGCAGCTGCAAATGACTCCATTCTCATCTATTCTCATTTGCTATTAAAAATACCTTTCGGCGGCTTTTTTCCTCTCTGACATCCCTACACAAAGTGCCCTGCAAAGTATGATACATGCACCTATTTAAATTAACAAAGGAATGACTTATTTTAATCTCACTGTGCTTTGGAGTGCTTTGGCCATTTGGATGAGCAATATATCATTACATACAACCTTCTAGCGCTGCAGGCAAGAAACTCAGAGCATGCAGCATTTGGTGGGAGCCAAACAATTTCTCTAGCACACAACTGTGTCAAATGCATGCATGTATTCATTATTGAGAACGAGAGGAAATAGCTTTGATGTAGTGGAAAAAGAAGATGATAAAAGCACCTCTGCAATATGTGTGTCATTATCAATGGTGGCAGATAGATACAACTGCACAGCCTCCTATGTGATTAGTAAATATACATATAATTGCTGTGGCCAATTATCAGAAAAATGAGAACAGTAATTACAAGACAGAAAATTAACTAGAACTCTTATTAAGGCTTTGTTTCCAATTCAAACAATTGGAAACTGCTGGAAAATACAATTAAATCAAAAGGAAATAAGGGGGTCAGAGCAGCCAGAAAAAAAAAAAAAAAAGAGAAAAATAAAAATATATGCCCATAAACACTCACACACAAATGTTCGCAGCAACATTATTCATAATAGACAAAACCTAAATGTCCATCAACTGGAGAATGGATAGATAAAATACAATGGAACACTATTCAGCAATAAAAAGGAACAAACTGCTAATGCATACTATGCCATGCATAAACCTCAGAAACATGGTAAGTAAAAGAATCTAGACACAGAGACCATGTATTGTATGATTCTATTTATATGAAATGTCCAGGCATATCTGTCTTCTTTAAATTTATTCATCCAGAAGAGGGGAAGGTTAGTAATTCTAAACTTAAAATTCTCATCAGTAGAGAAAGGCTTCCAAGAGGAAAGGAAAACAAAGGAAATGGGAGTGAAATAAAATCCTGCCAAGTTCAAAGGATTACATGCAGGCATTACACAGAGAGGACATGAAAAACGGGGGGCCGACAAAACAGTCCACTCAAAAGAAACAAGGCACGCAATAACATGACAAGTCCTCGATAAAGGTACTATAAAATGGTCACAGAAGTCCCATTGGTTTGAAGATCAAAAATAAAACATTATATCAATTTCAGCCCCAGCCTGTTTTAAGAAAGCCATATATATCACCAAGCCTGCAAGATTCTACAAGGCTCAGTTCAAGAAATGACATTTTACTGTCTCAAAAACCATTGATAAAAAGATAATTCAAAGTCTGAGGTGCAAAAATTATGGACTCTGATCAGTTAGGAAGCCTCTCTAAGTCATTCCTTTACAGATTTTTTTGGAGGGTGTAGTACTGGAAATATCTGAGTAGCAGTCACTTTAAAACACAATACTTAAGAAAATAAAAGCCTAATGTGGCTGAATATTTACCAAGATGGTTAAAATTCTGGACTGCCTTTGTACAAAGACGTGGTGTTAAATGTGATGCTAATGTGGGCCTCATTTCAAAGTATGATACTAAGAGTAAATTAATGAGTTATAGACTAGGCAACTTGCTGAAGATGTCATTTTAACATGTATGAGAAACAAAATGAGGAAATGTGACATCTTGCACGGGTACTTAATTTTATTTAAGACCTGATATTGTAGCCTGTTAAATTCCTCATATTATAAAACTAAAGAACACTGGGTGGTACCCATGAATAATTTATTTCACTTCTGAAAATGCCAACCCAAGTCGACTTTGCAGAACCACAGAGAGTGGGTTCTCATTTCACTGGTGCCTGGAAAGAATCACTCATCGAAGATACAGGGGAAGATTCTAATCTCACATGCATAATGCCAGATATTTCTTTTCATTTTAAAATCCATGTCTTTTGCATACCTCAAGGGAGAATTTTCTGACTAGTAGGAGGATGGTCAGAATGCCACACATAAACACCAGGCAAAGGGGTCCTCTGGGAGCCTCCAATTCCACAAAAGTACGCAGGCTGTTATGCCAAAGGAAAGCAAACGAATACACCTGAGAATGTTCACCACACTGAAGGATTTTAAAGTACACTTTTCTCTTTTTAAAGCAAATAAAATTAGAAGTTAGTTTAGATCAGGATGTGAAAGACCTCCAAGAACCTGACTAATTCAAATCTGCGAGAAAGAGGCAGGAAAGTGCACAGTAAATTTGTGCTTCACTTTCACCATAGCTCACAATCAGGGAAAGCATTGTTTCCCTCTGGGGGACTGAGAGCCATCCCAAGGGGTTCAGAGGACCTACTAAAGTAGTTGCTGTTACTTATCAAAAATGCCCTCTGTGAAATAAGGGTTCAGGCAAGATGGAGAAACACATTTCAAAAATATAAACGTGGATTGAAGAAGCAGTACTAACAACTCTCAGTACTAGCTGAAGTTGACTTTAAATTGTTAATAAAAGTCACTCTCTTTAAGACCCTGGGTGCCATACTTCACCTTAAGGGCTTTTTTTTTTTTGAAAAGCTTCTGTTGAACTTATAAGCACGGAGGTATGGAATGAAACAGTAGACACAACCTTAACCAAAAGCCTTAACCTGAAATTCTGGTCCCAAATCAACTTTAGAGTCCTGCTAAAGGGATACAAGCTGGATCTTGTTATCAAGCAGGCAACTGTTATATAAAAACAGCTGTCATAAACCATTTCAGTAAGCAATTCTGGTCATCAAGGAGGACAGTCTCCAAGTCTCAGAGGTTTCAGTAACTACCTGGTCAGCCCCTTTTGCTAAACAACTGCAACACAAGCATGCGGCACACTAGAGAACAGTGAAGGACAATGCGAAAAAAGTTTGAGTGATGCCTTTGCTTTGTGAATAATGAACAGTTCAGGAAGGTCAACCCATTACAACCAAAACTGTTTAATTATTAATTACGCACAATCTATGAGCAAAAGGACAAGTTCAGAATGTTTAATGTATGCTCACTTCAACTGGACTCTCTCTGGGTATTTTGTTATTAGCACTTGTCAGCAAGGTACTCAGGCATAAAAAAAGGCAAGCAGCAGAAAATCTGAGTGTGTGTGTACCTGCACACTCAAAGAGGTGGAGGAAGGGAGGAGGTCCAATCCCAACCACAGCTGCTGCTTGTTCACTTGCAGAGTAAGTTTGCCAATAAGCACACTTTGTGACTTTGAGAGCAGGCAAGTAAGCTGGATACTTCAATTACAGAAAACATAAATCAGAAAAATGCTTTTTAAATGACTTACTTAAAAAGGAGATTATTTTAAAGAGACATACTGTTTTGAACTCATGATGTTTCTTGGCTTTAAAAGAATCTATGTCAGTAATGTTTACACACACAACCCACCACCACTGCACACACACACGCATACACAGGTACATGTAAAACTGATAAAATCTGAATAGGGTCAGTGGTTTGTACATTGCATCAATGTCAATTTTGTGGTAGTTATATCTGTACTATTTATGAGATGTTACCATTAGGGGCAACTGGGTGAAGGGTACACAGGATCTCTCCATGTTATTTCTTACAACTGCACATGAATCTAAAATGATGTCAAAAAACAACAACAACAAAAAAATATGTCAAAGTAGAAAGTTTATAAAGAAAAAGGCAAGGGGCTATTTTTAAAAACTCAGATGAGGGCCAGATTCTTAGCAGAACTCTGCTTTGTATAAGGTAGAAGCCTGGCCTAAATACTTAACTGGAAAAAACTTAAGGGACCTTTGTTTAAAAAGATATTCCTGAGGACTTCATTTTTGCTTTTAATTCATAATTAAAGATGACAAAGGAATCTGACAATGATGTGGTGGTGAATTCAGACATTGACAGCAGATAAACATAATATATTGTATAAAAACAATACAATCATTCATTATTTATTTATTTGTTCACTCATTCAACAATTTTCTTGAGCAGTTACCATGTTGAAGACAATGAGCTTGGCATTATGGGACAGCTAATACTTAATCCATATCCTTAAATAATCTGTGTATTGTTCAGAGGGTAAGATGTGCACTCCTAATAAACAGCCCTGCAAGATGGGGGAAGTGGCCAAGACAGAGTGCTGAGGCTGGGCACTTGGAATGTACCGTGGAACACTGGGGGTTTGACTCAGTTTGGCTGGTACCTGTGGGTTCACAGAGTGAACTGTGGGTTCACAATGGTGGGGATGAAGTATGTGAGACTGGATGGTGTGAGATACCCTCTTTGCTCTCCTTTCTTCCTCACTGCCAGAGAGCATCTGGGGATATGGGGGGACCTTGAATGCTGTAGTCTGTCCTGCTCCCTTCTTACTATGCAAAATAGACATTCCTTCAAGCCAAGATTTTATACATATTGGCAGTAAAATATCAGGGAGGGAGAAGGACAACTTCTCAAAAATCTCAAGGTGTTGGCTGTACTGGTGAATTCTAAAGTCAGCTGTGCAGTGGTTAGATAAATAAAACATGGCAAACCTAACTTTTTTTTAATAGCCCATTTCTAGACTTACTGGTGTCAATCCATCAGGCCAATAGGTGGTTAACTTAGCATCAGAGAATCACCTGTAGTCTGAACAATATTGAGCATCATGCTCCACATTTTAAAAATAAATCTTTTAATTCAAGCCTGATATGCCTTTGGCCTGGCCCAACAATTTCTGGTCCTAGGCACTAGGGTTCATACTAATTGTCATGGCTCTCTTAGATGGCTCCACTTCTATCCACAGTGTTGGAATCAAAGGTCATTTGTAATTCCAGTTGCTTCATGTCAGGCAAAACAGCATTTTGCTGGTGAGACCCCAAATTATTTTTTAATCCTTTGTTCATCGCCTTAAAGTAGTGTCTCTGGGACAACTGGCAGAATCCCTAGGACAAATCCGTATTTGCCTGGGGGGGAAGCCTAGTTTGTTTTAAAAAATAAAAATCCAAAAAACTAAAAACAAAAAAAGTGGACCCTCACTTTTAAAGATCTCTACAGAAGCTAATGTACAAACCAGAAACTACCTGTCCAAAGTATAATCCAATCTGGTAAATTAGCTAAGTTTTAATATTTTGAAGGTCCTCAATGTTCATATCTGTACATTTGTGCTGTAACAGACTGCAGCCAAGAAAAAAACAGCAGTCATATCTTATCAGAGGCAGAAAGGTGGGAAATAGATGGGCTGGTGCTCCTGGTCAGAGAATGAGTCATCCCAGTTTAAGGTGGGAGTAAGCCCTAACTATACAGCAGATTTGTACAAATTCAATCAAGGCTCGTTAAAAACACTGAGTTTATTTAAAAATGTGGCCACTCTGTGAGGAAACAATCAGTATTGTAACTTTAAATGTATTTTTTATGTCATGATGCAAATGGAACTGACCTAATCCTCAGGGTGTTAGGAGGGACAGGCATGGGTAGGAGTGAGGCTTTGAATTTAGGAAGGCTTGCAGATGACATTTTCAGAGAAGAAAGCCTCTGACCTGCCTCAGCTGGAGACCAGACAGCCCACCTTTTACTCATCCCACTCCACATCAAGCCTTGAGCAGAGAAAATGAAAGATGATCCAATTTCCACACTGGGTCACCCCATGCTCTTGGTTGCCAGATGTGACAAATTACATGGTTGGGTATTTTGGTGTGAAGTTCTGTCCAGTGGGTCTAGGCTGACAGTAGTAGCTCAATTAACTTGTCTCAGATGGGCCTAGAACCAGGGGCAAAAGGCCTTAATTTTCACCACTGAAACACCCACCCTACCCATAAACCCTTTAATCAAGGGGAACCAGCTGTTAGCCAAGTGAACATCACTACCAGATGGCTTATAAAAAACACAAAATATAAATGAACAGATCTAAAGGAATCTGTCTTTAGGTAATAGAATTCTGAGATTATAGGTATTTTTCCTATTTTCTCTTTCTCCTAAATGTGTTCTGGAAGTTCTTCAGTATTGGGATAAAAGAGAAGAGGAACGATCTTGGTCATTAATGTAAAAACGAACTCTTCATTTAGTCTATTATTTGTTGTCACTTAAAAGATTTACATTTACTTACAGATTTTCTAAACATATGGCAAAGATCTCTGTGTTTTACAAAATTCCTTGAAAATAGGTGAGTGGAACTAGAAAATGGATTAATCTTTTTTTTTTTTTTTTTTTTTTTTGACCCGGTAAGGAGATTGCAACCCTCGGCATGGTATGTTCTGCACCACGCTCAGCCAGTGAGTGCACCGATCCTATATAGGATCCTCGGAGCTACCAGCGCCGCACTCTCCTGAGTGAGCCATGGGCCGGCCCGGATTAATCTTTTAAACCGTATTTGTAAATGCTTCCTTTCCAAAGCCAAGGAACATCTTTTTTCTTCTCTTTATTTTAGGTCTCTTGTTGGTCCTAAGCTACAGTACGCAGCATTATTTAGCAGTGCCTATATGAACAGTACACATACTCACACACTAACATCCACACACACCTCCCTTTTTAACGGCTTAGGCAGAGCAGCAAAAAATGTACTTGTCTCATAGCAAAGGGATTTCATTTATGAAAGTAAAACCCGTTATTGTCCTCTTTCTCTGTAGCTTCCCAATGCATTTCTATTGCTTTTTCATAAAACACTGCTGCAAATAATCAAGCATGACCATTGACATCCACAAGATTGAGTTTTAGGAACCATTAAATGAGCTCACCCTCGTGGGAAGTCTCCTGCTCAGGCTGGTCTAAAGGTAATTATTCAGCAATTCCTACCTGTGGTTTTACCTTGTCCCTATATAGTGTTTGAATTTCATACACTGGTAAGGTCAATTTTTTTCCACAGGAAAAGTCCAGCTACACATGTTTGATCCAGGGGGTCTAAATTACAATGTTAATATATACACTGGCATTTCCAGGTTCTGTGTGCGAAAGTGTTGATTAAAAGCCATCTTAGATTAAAGGTAGATCATAAAATAACATAGCTTAACATAAACAAAAACAGAACAGAACCTAGGAGAGAAAAACATTCCTTAATAGGTTCCTAAATGAAAGAAATAATCTCTCTTTTCATAGAGAAGGAGTTAACACTGAAACATCTGAACCACATCCACACACTGTTCAAGTGCAAGAACCTGGTAGGTCTGTGTCCTGAAAAATCAACAAGCCATAACATCACCAAGTCAGACTCTGAGAACTCAGTGCAAATCCAAAGTCCACACGCCACACTGTATGTCCTCCTGAATGTTCACTCGACTGTTAGTTTAAATAATTACTGCCATTTGCCACCTGCACTGCAAGCTACGGATAAGGGGAAAAACAGAACTTCCAGTGACTGCATGGTATATGAATGTTGGCAGTATTTGCTTACACATTTTTAAACAGATTCAAAGGCTGTGTCAGCTGCAATTCAAAGGCTGGGAATTATATGTGAAATTGTGCTACACTTGGTTCCATACAATAAATGACAAGAGAGAAGGGAATTTAAAGCTGGCTAAAGATACTGCATTGGTTGAAAATTAGTTAATATGAGAGGAACAAAGAGAGGCAGAGAGGGAGGGAGGAAAGGGAGAGAAAATGAAAAAAATAGAACTACATACTGTGAAATGAACAAGTTCAGTTAGAATGTTCATCAGGATTTGGAAAATCATAATGCCATCTGCTACTCTGGACCTCAGAACATCAGGGATCTCATGGGCCCAGACGCTTCCATTTCCAGGAGGAAGGAAGGAACTTACACTCCCTGGAATGCTGCCTCCATTCTGGAATGGAGGCAACACCCCGGCCAATCAGTTTAGAATCTCTTTTGAGAACATTTGCCCTGCTCACACATGCATTTTCTCTGGTTTAGGGAAAATTAACGGCAGGCAAAATGATTACAGCAACTCAGCAGTGAGGCAGAGCAATGCCCCAGCCCGAGCTGCTGGGTAACTGACCCTGGCATCCAACTTGGGCTCAGGGTGTGTAGGTCCCATCATGGTGGATTAAATGGGCATTGTCCTACGGCTGGGTAAGACTTCACAATAGAGCAACACATGTTAAATGACAGCAGCCAAAACTGGCCCCACCATGCAATCGTCCATTCACAGAATGCTATTCACAGGCCTCCACCACCAAGAAATTAATTCATTAATAATATATCAGGCTAATACAATTCAAAAGAAACAACACAAAGCTACTTGTTCAAAATGACTGCCTAAAGATGCAGACTTTTTCTTGGTAAAAAAATCCCCACAAATCTAATCGACTTACTGAAATCAAAATCATGGGGATGTTTTATGTCAGTATTTTGGTTAGTAAAACAGAAGAAATAGAAGAAGTCTGTCAACTGAATTCATTCAGTGCCACTAGGAAAAAAATAAAAATACAGATTTTTTTCAGCAGTAGTTAATACTGTGTGTTTAAAACTTAATTTTTCCTACTTTAAATGACTGTACATCTTTCAGACTACCAGGAAAAACATTACTTTTAACTTGATTCTTCTGTAACTTTTTTTTTTACTCACTTATTTCTTACTCCTCCCTCCCAACACCTCATAAATATGAATTAAATATAATTATAGATGAACAGAACATTAACTTTTGGATTACTGCTGTGTTTTGGTAGAATGTTAATATCATTTCTAAAGAAACAGTTATCATCAATAGAAAAAGTAATTACTAAAGGAATCCTGGACTTAATGTCAACCTATTTGCAATCTTCACACCAGCCAAACTGCATTAATTTAAACACACTGGACGTTTTAAAGGAGGTATTAGATTTCTGAAGACTGACTTACATAAAAGAGGAATATCAGTTTTCAGGATCCTAATTGTACATTCCCAACACTATGAGACACAGGTCTAGTTAACAATATTGCTAGAGGACAGGACTATTGTGTGTATCCACTTGTATTAACTCATCAAGCTTCTAATGCCTCAGTCATTAACTCATACAGGTTGCAAATGCCATGAAATCCCACATCATAAAAACTCACTTTCGAGAGTTGTTAGAGTGCTAGTCACGGTGGTCAGAAATTCTGGGCGTGCATAGGTTGTCAGAGAGCCCAGGCCAACAAGTCTTGTCTCCCTTTAAACTACCTGCAATTATGTGCTGTGAAAGGAATAGGCCATCCTTAGGATGCTGGGAGCAGAGGAGGTGGGGGATGTTCCTTTTACTTCTTGTTGACTTCAGAAGCCAGAGTTATGGCAAAGTCCCTGAGACAAAAGATGAGTGGGTATTATTCTCTCTGGAGTTGGTTAATACTACTTTTTAAATTCCAGGGAGGTATTATTAAGCAGTCATTTTTACTTTCCCCCTCCCACCACCCAATCCCAACACATGCCATTTTCATAGCCCAGCAGCTTTTCATACCCTGTCCAGGAATGAATGATTCTGCATGAATAATTTTTTTTAAGACAGCAGAGGTTTAAGAGCCAAACCTTTTGTATGTTAATAGAAATCTTTCTAAAAAGATTCATGCTCCTTTCTGCCAACTTAAACAGAGCATGCAAAATAGAATTCAATTAATACTTAAAGACCTGAAGTCATTTACATAGACAGCAAAACTGAACTGTGTTGCAATAGATCTATGCCTTTTGAGTATGCCTGTAATGCTTTTTAAGTTGTCCTCTTTTATATCTTTAAGAAAATCTCTTCCTTCAATGCCAGAATGTTCAGCTGTCACTTTTTGCTTCCATCAAGTCAATCATAGTAGAGTAGAAGGAGCCCTACCCTTTGACTGTCACTTAGTTTCCTCACCTGTAAAATAGTGTGTTGTGGGGAAACATTTTGTAAACCATAAAGGGTAAAGCTAGACTTCTGAATTTTGTAAAGGACCAGATATATATTAGCTAAGTACCTGCTCATTGTATACTCTCTGTTTCTTTTTGGATTTGTAATTCTGAGGTCTTGAAATTTATGCATAAATATAATTCGACAAATATTTATGAGAACCTACTGTAATATTAGCTGCAGTACGAGGAAGACAGAAATGAAAAGTCTAGGAACTTATAGTCTAGTTAAACTCTTATGATTGGGTCTGGAACAGAAATTAACAGGGTTGTGAATGAGGCACTTGGTGATCTCCTATGAACAGAATGCTCAGTGAGGGCACCACCATGCTCCTGACTACCCAAGCCCTGTGCTTCATCCCTATGCCACCTCTCCACTCTCCCCTATAACCATTTACTCACCAAATGTAGTTTATTCTATCTCCTAAATACCCTTCAAACATGCTAAGACTGTCCTAATTAAAGCCCTCATCATTTCTGATCAGAACTATAGCTTAACTCTCTTTTCCAATCCATCTTCCTCACCTCTGTCACAGTGATTCTTCTAAAACACAAATCTGGTTAGGTTGATCCCCTGCTTAAAACGCTTTCAAACCCCCCACCTTCCCATCCTTCCCCCACAAATGCCTCCAGGCATGGTATATAAAGATTCTTCAAAATGTGGCTCTTGCCTCATCTCATAATACTTTCCCAAACCCCACAGCCATACTGAACTCCTTGGAGAGCTTCAGGTATCTTTGAGCTAACCCCCATAGCCCCTCAGTCTCCTCTCCTCTGTGAAGCCTGCCTCCTTGGTAGCCATCATCTATTTCACTGACTTCTCTCCACTGTGTTTCCCCAGCACCTTGTCCACACTTTTATTACAGAATTTATATAGCTGCAAACATCATTAAATACCATATCGTAAATACCCATTTATGTGAGTGGTTAAAATGACAGTCACTGTGGTCCTCTGAGAGCTCAGGCCATCAAGTCTCATACCAGTTATATTACCCGCAGTGTAGTGATCTGTTTATATTTGACTGTTTACCTGTCTGCCCCCTTGACTAGAGCAGTAGCTCTCTACCGGTGGCAACTGTATCTCATTCATTCTCCATCCCCAATACCTAGCTCTGGGATTAATACAGGTTTACAGAATGATTATTTGGGCTATAATCAGTGATTTTCAAACTATAATCTATGGAACTCTAAGGACTTTTATGTAGGTGCTGTGGGGAAGGGATGGGTATCTAAGCCTTCCAGCCTTCTGACCAAACCAAAATAACTTCATGTTTATCTATTTTATAGGGTGGATCAAGAGCTTTAAAAAAACATGTGAAAAGCAACTATTGTATAAGTGAAATCTGATTTGCAAATATCTTCTAGAAATGCAATTTTTATGCAAATCAAAACCACAATGAGATATTACCTCATATCTGTTTGGATGGCTATTATCAAAAAGTCAAAAGATAACAAGTCTTGGTGAGGATGTGGAGAAAAGAGAACTCTTATACACTGTTGGTGGGAATGTAAATTAGTATAGCCATTATGGAAAATAGTATAGCGGTTCCTCAAAAAATTAGAAATAAAACTACCATGTGATCCAGCGATCCCACTACTAGATACATATCCAAAGGAAATGAAATCACCATCCTAAAGAGCTATCTGCACTCCCTTGTTCACTGCAGCATTATTCACAATAGCTAAGATACGGAAACAACCTAAGTGTCAGTCCATGGATGCATGGATAAAGAAAATGTGGTATATATATATATACAATAGAATATTATTCAGCCGTAAAAAAGAAGTAAATCCTACCATTTGCAACAACATGGATGAACCTGAAGGATATTACGCTAAGTGAAATAAGCCAAACACAGAAAGACAAATACTATATAATCTCGCTTATATATGGAATCTTAAAAAGTTAAAACCATAGTAACAGAGAGTAAAAGAGTTGTTACAAGGGGCTTGGGGGGAAGGGAGAAATGTTGGTCAAACAGTATAAACTTAACAGTTAAAAGATAAATAAAGTTCCAGAGACCTAATATATAGCAATGGTGACTACAGTTAATAAAAATGTATTATGTACTTAAAATTTGCTGAGAGGTTAGATTGCAAGTGTACACACGTACACACACGCACACACACACAGTAACTATGTGAGGTGATGGATATATTAGCTTGATAGGGGTAATCATTTCACAATGTATATCAAAACATCATGCTGCACACCTTAATTTCCGATTGTCAATCATACCTCAATAAAGCTGGGAAAAAATGCAACTTCTACATCCCACAAGGCACACCTGTATTGAAAACTTAGCTGTACCTTTAACTTTCTCTTATCTCTTTCCTCCTCCTTCTTCATCAAAGAAAGCAGCATAAGCAAAACACACACACACACACACACACACACACACGAAAGAGAGAGAGAGAGACTTCTGTCATCTGGGAGCAGTGCCCGTCATTCAGGAACAGGTGGTTTATCCTAGAGTTCATTTGGAATGAGTATGAAACTCTAAACACACAGTGCCCCTCATAGAATCACTAACAATGCTAGGGTTTTAGGCCAATTAACAGGTAGGGCTGCAGCAAGCCACAGCCCTAAGAAGGGGAATTTTGTGGCCCCAATGTGGGGGAGATGCTGGCTTTCCCCAGAAAATCTGTAGCTTGGAAAGGGGATTGACAGGAACACCCCAGTGCGGATGTGGGGAGGATGATTTGAAAAGGTGGCCAGCTGAGTGATGGGCAAGAAGATGAGGAAGGGGAGTCCTTGCTGTGGGGCCTAGCCTACATCATCTGTGATGATGAGGAGGAGTAAAGAGGACTTGCTTAAGATGGGAACAGACTTTCTTGGCAAACAAAACAAAAACCCAAAACAAAAACTTAGCCTATCATTGCAAAATCCCACATAAAAGTGTATGCTTTCTGCAAGTTCTTGTGACTTCACTTAACCATAAAACTTAATGAAGATATAAGAGAGCCTCCACCCATTTATCTGCCTGGATGGCACATGCACATCATCACAGAGGAACTAAAAGAGTCATTACGAATATGGACAATCCATCCCACCAAACACCTGAACTCACAAGAAGCTTAACATAAACTCTTCACTTAGATATGCTGATGTTTTTTAGAAATGCCAGCAAACATATCCAGAGCTGAAAGGAGGCAGCATCTGATGCCAGACCCTACCTGGCAGCTCAAAGAGAATGGAGGTTAATCACATGGCCAGACACTTCTGCCTACCTGAGTCGGCCAGACCAAGAGGCAGCTAACATATCTGTTCTAGAAGAGGGTGACACATGGGCAGAAGGGGATGAGAAAATGGAAGACTGAGAAATGGAGGAGAAAAATGAGGGAAGAGCCTGTTTTATAACCACATTATTAAAAAGCTTCTAAGCTTTCTCTCACCTTTCTACTACTACCCCACATCCACAGAATTATCTTTGAAAGAACACAGATCTCAACATATCAAACCTTCCAGAGATGTCCCCTGCCTTACAAGGCAACATCTAAGCTTCCTGGCATGGCATTTGAGACTCTCTCCCATATTTCTTCCTAGCCTCACTTTGGGTCAAACATTAGTTTTCAAAGCTGCCTCTCACTTTGACACCTATGGTGGCATTCCTCCCTCTGTGGAACAATCTTCTTCCTCTTCAATTTGTGAAAGCAGTCTCCAAGGCTCAGCTGAAACATCATCTCCTCTTTGAAGCTGTCTTTGTTATTTTCACACCTCTTCCAACCTACCATGCTCCGCCCCAATTTGAGGCAGAATTCAGCATAGCACTGTTTACATAGCTTTATTATAGTTTTTATCACACTGAATCAAATTTATTTTGTGAGTTTACCTCCCACTATCATGAAGTCCTCTGGCACAGGGATTTATCCCAGCATCTGGTAGAGATCATGGCCCAAACAGAAGTTCAGTAAGTATTCCCTGAAGTAAATTAAAATATGGATTTTTTTTCTTACACAAAAGGGAATGTGGTTTAAGTTTGTCTTCTCTTTTCTTCTACTAGGGCCCATCCTATCCAGGCAAAAAAGATCTCTGTCTTATAACATAAGCAGCTAAGCAGAGAGACCATCATAGAGAAACTCGATTCTGCTTTTTTAACTTTGACAGTTTTTATTGAAATATAACTCACATGAAATAAAATTCACCTTTTTAAAAGTACACAACTCTGGGCCGAGCCCGTGGCGCACTCGGGAGAGTGCGGCGCTGGGAACGCAGCAGCGCTCCCGCGAAATAAAATTCACCTTTTTAAAAGTACACAACTCTGGGCCGAGCCCGTGGCGCACTCGGGAGACTGCGGCGCTGGGAACGCAGCAGCGCTCCCGCCGCGGGTTCGGATCCTATATAGGGATGGCCAGTGCGCTCACTGGCTGAGCGCGGTGCGGCCGGTCTCAAAAAAGGACAAAAAAAATAAAATAAAATAAAAGTACACAACTCAGTTCCAAAACATTTCCATTACCCTAAAAAGAAACCCAATACCTGTCACAATCACTCCCAATTTCTCTTCTTCGTTCTAGTACCTGGCCATCACTAATTAATCTACTTTTTTCTCTATGGATTTCTCTATTGCAGACATTCAATATAAATGTAAATTCGACATATATGTGGCTTTTTGTGTCTGGTTTCTTTCATTTAGCATGTTTTCTTTTTTTATATTTTATTTTATTTTTTTTAATTTTTATTTTGTCAATATACAATGTATATGATTATTATGGCCCTTCACCGACACCTCCCGCCCTCCTCCCTCTCTCCCCTCCCCCCCAAGAATGTCCTTTCCGTTTGCTTGTTGTAACAACTTCAAAAAAAAAGTATAGTAGTTATATCTTCTTCCCCTGGTAGCTCTATCTTCAGCTGTTTGAGGAACCTCCAAACCATTTTCCATAGGGGTTGCACCATTGTGCATTCCCACCAACAATGTAAGAGAGTTCCTTTTTTTCCGCAACCATGCCAGCATTTATCTTTCAGCGTCTTTTGGATTTTGGCCATCCTAACTGGGGTGAGATGGTATCTCAGTGTGGTTTTGATTTGCATTTCCCGGATGCTGAGTGATGTTGAGCATTTTTTCATATGACTGTTGGCCATTTGCATATCTTCTTTAGAGAAATGCTTACTTAGTTCTTTTGCCCATTTTTTGATTGGGTTGCTTGTTTTTTTCTTGTAAAGTTGTTTGAGTTCTTTATATATTCTGGATATTAGTCCTTTGTTGGATGTGTATTTTGCAAATATTTTCTCCCACTCTGTTGGTTGTCTTTTAGCTCTGTTAATTGTTTCTTTTGCTGTGCAGAAGCTTTTTAGTTTGATATAGTCCCATTTGTTTATTTTTCCTTTGGTTGCCTGTGCTTTTGGGGTCGTATTCATGAAGTCTGTGCCCAGCCCTATTTGCTGAAGGGTTTCTCCTATGTTTTCTTTAATAAGTTTTATTGTTTCGGGGTGTATATTTAAATCCTTGATCCATTTTGAGTTGATTTTAGTACATGGTGAGAGATGTGGGTCTAGTTTCAATCTCCTGCAAATGGATATCCAGTTATCCCAGCACCCTTTGCTGAAGAGGGAGTCCCGACCCCAGTGAATGGACTTGATGCCTTTGTCGAAGATCAAATGGCAGTAAGTGCGTGGGTTGATTTCTGGGTGTTCTGTTCTATTCCATTGATCAGTGTCTCTGTTTTTGTACCAGTACCATGCTGTTTTGGTTATTGTGGCTTTGTAGTATAGTTTAAAGTCAGGTAGAGTAATACCTCCAGCTTTATTTTTTTTGCTCAGCATTGCTTTGGCTATTCGTGGTCTTTTGTTATTCCAGATAAATGATTGTATAGTTCTTTCCATGTCAGAGAGAAATGTCATAGGAATTTTAATGGGGATTGCATTAAATTTGTAGATTACTTTGGGAAGTATAGTCATTTTCACTATATTGATTCTTCCAATCCAGGAGCATGGGATGTCTTTCCATCTTCTTGTATCCTCTCTAGCATGTTTTCAAGGTACATCCATGTTGTAGCATTTATCAGTACTTCATTCCATTTTATGGTTGAATAATATTCCATATGTGGATATACCCCATTTTTTAAAGTTGTCAGTTAATCAACTTTTGTGTTGTTTCTACTTTTTGGTTATTATGGACAATGCTGCTATAAACATTCATGTACAAGTTTTTACGTGGGCATATGTTTTTAATTTTCTTGGATATATACTGAGGAGTGGATTTGCTGGGTCACATGATAATTATATATTTAGCTTTCTGAGGAACTGCCAAGCTGTATTCTATAGTAAATGCATCATTTTACATTCCCACCAGCAATTTATGAGGGTTCCAATTTCTCCACATTCTTGGCAACACCTGTTATTTTCCATTAAAAAAAAAGTTATTATGGCCATCCTAGTGGGTTTGAAGTAGTCTCTCGTTGTGATTTCTATTTCTATTTCCCTAATTAATGATGTTGAGCATATTTTCATGTGCTTAACGACCACTCATATATCTTCTTTGGAGAAATGTCTATTCAAATCCTTTGCCCATTTTTAAATTGGGTTGTCTTTTTATTTATTATTAAGTTGTGAGAGTTCTTTATATTTAGGACACTAGACAATTATCAGATATATGACTTGCAAATATTTTCTCCCATTCTGTGAGTTGTCTTTGTACTTTCTTGATGGTGTACTTTGCCACACAAAAGTTTTTAGTTTTGATGAAGCTCAATTATTTATTTATTTTTGCTTGCTTATGCTCTTAGTGTCATATCTGAGAAACCACTGCCTAATATAAGATCATGAAAATCTATACCTATGTTTCTTTATAAGAGTTTTATACTTTTAGCTTTAAAGTCTTTGTCCCATTTTGAGTTAATTTTTTGTGTATACTTTTGCACATGGTCCCAAAACTATTTGATATCCCATGGTCCCAAAACTATTTGATAAAACGACTGTTCTTTCGCCATGGAATGGTCTTGGCGTCCTGTCAGAAAACAATTGGTCATACATACATGGGTTTCTTTCTGGACTTTACATTCAATTCCATATGTCTACCCCTACGTCACCATCACACTATCTTGATTAGTATAATTACATAGTAAGTTGTGAAGTCAGGAAGTATGAAGACTCCAGTTTTACTCTTCTTTTTCTCCATGACTGTTTCGGCTATTCTGAGTCCCTTGCATTTCCGTATGAATTTTAGGATCAGTTTATCCATTTCTGCAAAAAATCCCCCTGGGATTTTGACAGGGGTCACATTGAATATGTAGATCAATTTGGGGAGCATTGCTATCTTAGCAATATTAAGTCTTCCATTCCATGAACACAGAATGTCTTCCCATTTATTTATGTTTTTAATTTCTTTCAATGATGTTTTGTAGTTTTCAGTGTACAAGCTTTCTACTTCTCATTTTAATCTTTTTGATGCTATTGGAATTTGAATTGTTTTCTTAATTTCATTTTTATATTGTTCATTTTGGACTGCTGTATAAAAATACAATTGATTTTTGTGTGTTGATCTTATATCCTACAACCTTGCTGAACTTGTTTATTAGCTCTAATAGTTTTTAACAATTGATTTTTGTGTGTTGATCTTATATCCTCCAACCTTGCTGAACTTGTTTATTAGCTCTAATAGTTTTTAAAAATTTTACAGGGTTTCCTATATATCTTGTCATGGGCATATATAGTTTTACTTCCTCTTCAATCTGGATGCCTTTTCTTTTTCTTGATTAATTTCTCTACACAGAACCTCTAGTACAATGCTGAATAGAACTGGCAAGAGTGGACAACCTTGTTTTTTTCTGATTTTAGGGGGAAAGCTTTCAGTTTTTCACCATGAAGTATGATGTTAGCTGTGTTTTTTGGGTAGATGTGGTTATCAGGTTGTGGAAGTCCTCTTCTATTCCAAATTTGTTGAATGTTTTTATCATGAAAGGTTGTGTTGGATTTTGTCAAATACTTTTTCTGTGTCTACTGAGATAAGCGTGTATTATTTGTCCTTTATTTTATTAATATGGTATATGACACTGATTGATTTTTGTATGTTGGACCAACCTTGCATTCCTGGGATATAAGTTCCACTTGGTCATGACTCTTTTTATATATATAATTCTTTTGTATATAATGCTGGATTTGGTTTGTTGGTATTTTCTTGAGGATTTTTGCATCTGTATTGATAAGGAGTACTGGTTTGTAGTTTTCTGTTCTTGTGAAGTCTTTGTCTGGCTTTGGTATAAGGGTAATACCGGCCCCACATAAGAAATCAGGAGGTGTTCCCTCCTCTTCTATTTTTTGGAAGTGTTTGAGAAGGAATGGTGTTAACTCTTCTTTAAACATTTAGTAGAATTAACCAGTAAAACTATATATTCCTCGGCTTTCCTTTGTGGAAAAAATTTTTTTGAAAGTCTCTTTACTTGTTACAGGTTTATTCAGATTCTGTACTTCTTCTTGAGTCAGTATCAGTAGTTTGTGTAGTTCTGGGAATTTCTCCATTTCATCTAGATTGTATAATTTTGGGGCATACAGTTGTTCATAATATTCCCTTATAATCCTTATTTCTGTAAGGTTGGTAATAAGGTGTCCTCTTTTATTCCTGATTTTAGCCATTTGAGTCTTCTCTCTTTCTTGGTCAGTCTAGCTAAATGTTTGTCAATTTTGTTGATCTTTTCAAAGAAACAACTTTTGGTTTCATTGACTTTTTGTTTTTCCCTTCTCTATTTCATTAATGTCTACTGTAATCTTTATTATTTCCTTCTTTCTGCTTGCTTTGGCTTTAGTTTGCTCTTCTTTTTCTAGTTTCTTAAGGTGGAAGAGAAAGTTCTTGATTTGATGTCCTCCTTTTTTAATGTAGATATTTATAGCTAAAAAATTCCCTCTAAGCACTGCATCTCACAGGTTTTTCTATGTTGTGTTTTCATTTTTGTTCATCTCGAAGTATTTTTCTTTTTTTGGAAGCTGGCTGGTACAGGGATTGAACCCTGGACCTTGGTGTTATTAGCACCACGTTCTAACCAACTGATCTAACCAGCCAGCCCTCAAAGCATTTTTGAATTTCCTGTATGATTTCTTCTTTGTCTCACTGGTTATTGAGGAGTGTGTTCTTTCCACATATTTGTGATTTTCCAAATTTCCTTCTGTTATTGATTACTTCTGTTTCCTACCCTCTGGACTCTTTGGCTCCTTGGCTAGCTGTCCGTTTGCTTTCCATGCTCTGTATGTGCCACGGTCCTCTATCAAAGCCTTGCTTCTGTGCTTAACTTCCTAAGGAAGCTTTATTACAGTAAACAGAAGAGATAAACTTCTATCAGACCCATCCAGATGTTCTACATCGTGTGCTACAAGGGTACTTCAAAAAATTCATGAAAAAATGAAATTAGAAGTTAGTATAAATCCTTCCATGAACTTTTTGAAGTACCTTCATATGCCATGCCATTCATAAGACCAAATCCTTCTTCCTTTATATTCACAGCAGGGAAGAACAATCAGCAACTCTCAGAATTATTTGGCTAGCATGTTAAACAATCAAGCCCATTGTTCATCTACAACCTGGCCCGATCTCAGGCCATTACTGACCACTTAAAGTTTTGCTTTTAATTTGATATAACCCCAATTGTTGATTTTTTCCTTTTGTTACTTGTGCTTTGGGGGTCTTATTCATAAAGTCTTTGCCCAGTCCTACTTCCTGAAGTGTTTCCTTTATGTTTTCTTTTAGTAGTTTCATAGTTTCAGGTCTTATACTTAAGTCTTTAATTCATTTTGAGTTGATTCTGGTATATGGTGAGAGGTATGGGTCTAGTTTCATTCTTCTGCATATGGATGTCCAATTTTCCCAGCACCATTTATTAAAGAGACAGTCTTTCCCCCAGTGTATGTTCTTGTTGCCTTTGTCAAAGATCAGTTGGTTGTAAGTATGTGGGTTGATTTCTTTTTTTTTTTTTTTGTCTTTTTTCGTGACCGGCAACGGATCGCAACCCTCAGTGTCGCGCCTGTACCGGACTGGGACCGGCAACGGGATCACAACCCTCGGTGTTGCTCCCGCACCTTGCTCAGCCAGTGAGCGGCCGGTCTGTATGTGGGATCCGAACCCTCGGTGGGAGCGCTGCCACGCTTCCCAAGCGGCGCACTGTAGCAGTGCGCCACCGGGCCGGCCCTGGGTTGATTTCTTGAGTTCTCTATTCTGTTCCATTGGTCTGAGTGTCTGTTTTTATGCCACTATCATGCTGTTTTGGTAACTATTGCTTTTTGTATAATTTGAAGTCAGGTAGTGTTATGCCTTTGGCTTTATGTTTTTGATCAGGATTGCTTTGGTTATTTGGGGTAAAAATATTTACAAACTATACATCCGACAAGGGATTGATATCCAGAATATACAAGGAACTCAAACAAATTCACAGTAAAAAACCCAAAGAATCCATTTTTAAAAAATGGGCAAGGGAGCTGTTGTTTTTCCAAGGAAGACATACAAATGCCAACAGGTACATGAAAAAATGCTCAACATCACTAATCATCAGGGAAAGGCAAATCAAAACCACACTGAGATAGCATCTCACTCCAGTTAGACTGGCTATTATCAGAGACTGAGGATAACAAATGCTGGCGAAGACATGGAAAAAGGGGAACTCTTCTATACTTTTGAGGGTACTCTAAGTTACTACAGCCATTATGGAAAACAGTATGGAGGTTTCTCAAACAACTACAGACAGAACTACCACACGATGTAGCAATACTACTTCTGCCTATATACACAAAGGGATGGAAATCATCATGTCAAAGGTATACCTGCACTCCCATGTCCATTGCAGCTCTATTTATAGTAGCCAAGATATGGAACCAGCCTATATGTCCATCAATGGAGGACTGGATAAGGGTGGTACATATACACAATGGAATACTACTTAGCCGTAAAAAAGAATGAAATTCTGGGCCGACCCCATGGCTCACTCGGGAGAGTGCGGCGCTGGGAGCGCAGCGGCGCTCCCGCCCCGTAAAAAAGAATGAAATTCTGGGCCGACCCCATGGCTCACTCGGGAGAGTGCGGCGCTGGGAGCACAGCGGCGCTCCCGCCGCGGGTTCAGATCCTGTATAGGGATGGCCAGTGCGCTCACTGGCTGAGTGCGGTGCGGGTGACACCAAGCCAAGGGTTACGATCCCCTTACCGGTCACAAAAAGGAAAAAAAAAAAATGAAATTCAGCCATTTGTGACAACACAGATGAGCTTAGAGAAAATCATGTTAAGTGAAATAAGCCAGGCACAGAAAGAGAAATACCATGTCCTCACTAGAAGGAAGGAAGGAAAGAAGAAGGAAGGAAGGATGGACAGACTGACCACAATAATAAGTTGAACTTTCAGGAGAGAACAGACCTATGGTTGGAGTTGGGAAAGAGGGTGGGTGAGGGGGATTAGGGAGAAATTGGGTAAGGGACACAAAGAATAATTACCATTTGTATAATGAATATGCTAATAATATTGATTTGATCATCACATATTGTACAAAAATACTGATAATCAACACTGTACCCAGAATAGTTACAATCAATTATTTTTCAATTAAAAAAAAAAGGTTTGTGCTTATATTTCAGGATTTTACAGGTCTTGTAGTTCTTACTAAGAAATCAACACTTTCATACAGAAGCTACTTCTGATCAAGTATAAAACATGACTTAAGTGAATTCACTTTTTATGGATAAAATGAACAAATAAGCAGAAGTATAAATCAGGGATTTGTTAATTGTTCTGCTGAGCACCTACAGATGCTAGATGGGAATTAATTTTTAGCTGTAATATGCTTGAAACATATATATACTCAGAGTAATAATCTAATTTTCTGGTAGTCATATTTTAGATGACCTGAACATTCTGAAACACATCTGTGAACTCAAAAATGATTCACAATATAGTTTCAAGCCCTCTGTCTGACATTTACTTTCCTCCTTTCTTAACCTAAGAAACTCCTACTTTTCCCTTAAATGTCACCTCTGCTAAGGGGTCTCTGCTAACCCACCTCCAGTGTTGGCAGAACAAACTCTCCTATCTCTCGATTCTATAGTATTCATCCTACACTGAACCATAATTATTCCTTTCAGTGTCCATCTCTTTTCCAAGGCTGTGGACTACCCAGGAGCAGGCTGAAGGGCAAGGTCCCCACTTGAGGCTCTGTAGTTCTCAGCACCTCAACCCACTGACAGCCCCCACTAGCTGGCTCCAGCCAGCGTGGGATCTGGTGACCCAGACATAACTGCTTTATTCCCACCTGCCACAACACCAACGTGGCCAGCCTTTTGTTACTAGCCACTGTAGAAGCCCAGGTACTCGGGAGAGCTTTAGGGCTATGCAGCCTCCTGAGTCCCAGCACAAGTGATGGCCCAGGATGTGGGACTGTGCACCTTTCCACCCTGACTCACAGACCTGGTCTGCAGCTGGTCTGGGTGCCCTGCCTAAAAGCCCAGTTCTCTCTGTTTGGAGGCTGTCCTGACCATGGACTGCTCAACTTGGGGTAGTAGACAGTGGGTGCTTGATAACTATCTGCTGAATGAATTAACACAAGCCCACCCATGTCACTTCATTAAAGAAGGGTATCAGCCTCTATCTCCCTTTTCAGAAGAGCCTGTTTGACCTTACACATACCACTTGGGTATCTGATTTCATTTTTGATACCTTTTAGTTTTGCTTGGGTCACTATAAGGAGTGCAAAGACTGAAGACAGATGGTCAGATTGTTGGGACAACAGGTAGTCACTGATAAGAATGAGAAGAGACCATGGAGAATAGAGGCAATCACAAGAGAGGATAAAGGTATAGTAGCAAGCAGAGCAAGGACAGTCATGTAGGGCTATTTAGCCTGGGGACAAAAGGCTTTGTACACTTCAAGAGGCCCAAGAACATCATTGAGGGTCAAGACCAAACACCCACGCAAAATGGTTGGTAAAATTCAGAGGAAGAATAAGGTAAACCCCGCACAATTGTACAGCCCTAGAGGGCACCAATATATCAAACTTTTGTTCAGTACCATGTTCAAAACAAGGACCTGATTCATTGAGAAAAGGTTAAATGACATTCACCACACTCTGTCAATAGGCTGCCCAGAACAAATACATTTTAGAAACATTTCTGAAAATGCAGATTTTCTTATAAATGTCAGGGCTTAAAGTAATAAACTTCAGTTATCTAGACAATAGGGGCCACCTCATTCCCCAAAGATATCAGACAGCTAAGGCATCAGGTACATACACATAGATACACACCACTTACAATGAACCAAAGCACTTTACAATGCAGGTGTTCAGGGACTTGGGGAGGCTCTGATCACGTAAGGATCTTAAGATAAGAAGTTCTGTTGAGAAAAGCAACTCTGAGGCACCAGACGGTGTCTTTAAGACATCACTCACATCTTGAGTTAGGTGGTTCCAAGCCAGATAATCTCCACCCACCAAATTAAACTGGATCGCCCAGATTTGTGATTGCAGCTCAGTTCTCCTGTTTTGGCTACCCTTCCAGTTCCTGATCACTGGTCCAAGTTTCATGTTCAAGATTCTTATTCCTCTGTCTAGTTTTTGGTGTCTTCTGTTTGGCCATCTGGTGGCTAATTCTGGCTTTGTCCTACATCTACCTCCTGACTCCCAGACTGGCTCTACCATTCACCTCCAGTCACTCTAGGACTGGCTCCTGCCCACCTTGGTCTTGTTTTACTACTTCTTCACTGTTTGCCAGGCCATGACAAGAAGTCAAGCTGAATCCACATAACAATAAAATATGTTACACTGGGCCTTGCTATCGCTATTTTGTACACGACTCCAAATGTACCCATCTTGTTTGAATTAAGCTTCCTTAGTAGTAGTACTTTTTTTTTTGTCTTTTTTACTGACCGGTAACGGGATCGCGACCCTTGGTGTTGAGCCCGTACTGGGGACCGGCAACGGGATCGCAACCCTCGGTGTTGCGCCCGCACCACGCTCAGCCAGTGAGCGGGAACCGGTCTCCACATGGGATCTGAACCCTTGGTGGGAGCGCCGACGCACTCCCAAGTGGCGCACTCTCCAGTGCGCCACCGGGCCAGCCCAGTAGTAGTACTTTTTGATGTGATTTTACTCTAACAGGAAATAGTACATACTAGCATCAGATATCCATTTTATAATGGGGTAAATCCCATACCCAAGGAATAAAATGACTCAAATCCTGGCTTGTTATATTCATGCAAGAACAGAAGCCCTAAAAGTCAGATACAAATGAAGATAAGATAGTTAATTGCCCCGGGGGACCTAAAAGGGCAGACTTAGCCTCAAAAAGCCATCATAGAAGAGGTTCTCAAACTTTAATGTGCACAGAGTTTCTTGGGAAGCTACTAGATCCTGGGAACCACCCCTAGAAAGTTTAAATCCATTATCTGGGCCCAAGAATCTGCATTTTTAACAAAAGCCTTAAGTAATTCTGATGCAGTTAATCCTTGAACCCCTCTATGAGGAATATTACATCACAGCAATGAGAAATCTGACAAACACATGGGTCAAGCACAGTAAATACAGGACCCCACCAATCCTTTCTTTCTTAGATGCTATGATGAACGTCGCCTAAGGCTGGTCGTCTGTCCAATCCTTCCCTAATACTCTTACTGCAGAACATCATCTTACTTTTAAGATCAACTTGATTTTAGTAAAGACAATGTTAATTTCCCAAGTTTCCATAAGTAAGATATTTTAAAAAGATTTTAGAGTAAGTGGGGATAGGTGTCTAAGTTACATTTTTCTCTTGTCAGAGGAAGAAATGTTATAAAGAAAAACATACCATTTAAGTTACATGCTATTGTCCTTTATCAACATTCTCCCCATAGACTGAACATCTCCCTCTGATAATTTCAAAAGTCTCACGATTTTGCCCAAATTAAATAAGCAAAATATTTTAAGTTTAACAACAATCACTGCTACTTTAATCACAAGAAATAAAAATACCTATTTGACCCAGCAAATCTTCAAATTAGCTCTCCAGCAATACAGATATTATTGGTGTGAAATATCTGTACCTGAATGTTGTGGTGTCCAGGAGCCTGGCAGACCAAGAATAGTACAGCCCAGGAAAGAAAGCAGGCTGTGCATTTAATGGGGTAGGCCAAGTTTCCCTGAGCACTTCCCCAGGCAAAACTGGAGGGGGATCTCAGGAAAATCAGTTTAATTGGGATGGGGCTGGGATGCTTTTGGAATCTAAGATGACAGACGATATTGATGAGCTATTAGATCCAGGAGGCCTGTCTGATATTTGAGATAATGGAGCCTCCGTTTGTTTCAGGACGATGACTTCATTTCTACACCAACATGGTTTATGGCTTGCAGGGGATATATGCACTGACTGATGCAACCATTAAGGATGGTAGAGCCCCATTCTTACTACTACTGTGATATGTGTTTGTGTTTGTTTTTTTCCTAGGAGGATCTTTATTTTTTCTCCCAAATCTCATAACTGGTTATACAGATGTTTAATTGAGAGGAATAATTATGAATTACGGTTTGTCTTTTTCTTTCAAACTTTCCTATCTGAATCATTTATCGCCTTCTCTCTCTAATTACAAGTGTTTTAAATATTATAAAATTAAAGTTAAAAAATAAATAAACATTGCTAGTAGGCAAGCCCAGACCCAGAAAAGCTCAGTTTTTAAAAAATGTTAATGTTTCTTGAGAGCCTTGTGTATTACAAGATGCTAATTTACAGGAAAAAAAAGGAATTTTAAGTCAGAATAAGAAGTAGAAAACGTTGGCTGAGAAAGAAATGCATGGAAATTAGCTCCATAAAGGCAAAGGAACAGTGGAACTCAATGGATAAGGATGACTGAGGTAAGATGACTTAAAATATAAGAATACCAGTTTTTATTTACTAGAATACTAGAATATACAAGAAGTTTGGGGAATATTCTCAGAAAAATCCCTAATTAGAAGGTTAAAATTTAACTGTTGACCTAGAGCTTTTGAACTCTTTTCTCACCCTGATATGCTTTGGGTAAATAAAGCAAAGAAGGCAAATTTTATCCAGCTTATGTTTACTGTTCAACTCTGACCCTTGTCAACTGAATGGCTTTAAATATCTGTTATGGAAAAAATGATACCACTTTAATTTCCGGCTCCATCCCCATCTGGCCAGGGAGAGGATCAATTAATATTCCCGTGTTTTGTCTTTAGGGCCTCTGATACCCCTGAGGACCAGCCTGTGGGGCAGTCTGCTTTTGCAGGGTTTCCTGGCCAGAATCAGGAGAGCAGGATTCAGGACAAGGCCAGTTTATGTAACACAGTTCAGAGCCATACAACACAACTTGCTCCGAGGATGTTGGGCATTGTGCTTCATTAGGAAACAAAATATAAGCTTTCCACACCATTAGGAATGACTTTAGGAGTGAAAGCACATAAGACGATGCCTCACCTCATCAACAATGCACTGCAGAAGCTGGAGAGGCTGCAATGGAAAAGAAGAGAGAAAAAAGTATTAGCCTGTATGCAATATCTTTACAGTGGAGTGGAAAGAAAAAAATCATTAATGCAATAAAATATAGCAAGATTAATCAACAGCAGCAAACTCTTATAAAAACATTGATGCTCAGGATGTTCTATTATTTCTAATGGTACCTAATCTAATACAGGCAGTTAAAGGTTTGCATTTTCTTCAAAATGCAATTTGCTAAGTTTAAAACAAGGCATTCAAGCATGCAAAGGAAGCAGCCATCAGGAAAAAGAAAAGTGAATTTTTTTCTGAACTCATAAAGCTTACCATTAAAGATCCCTGGTTTTTCTGAATCTGAAAAAAGGCAATATGTAATTAGCATGTCATAATCAAAATGACTCACTTGGACACATTATGATCACTGAGAGAAAATTATTGCATTGCTGGTGGCAATTTGTGGGCATGTGTTAACACAATTTACATAATGAAAATACACAAATGTTAATAGCTCGCTTCTCATTTATAGGCGAAAGTCAGCAGAATGTTAATTTCACCCAACACTTTTTAGTACCCTCCAGGTTGTATTAGAATAGGGAGAAAAACCATAATCCATTTCAAAAGGCTGTTTACGATTCAGATATAAATAATGTTTTATATTGCTAGATTGTGAACACTGGGCTTAATGTTGCAATCATTGCTAATGTTATGAAGCTCACTCTTTTTAAATTAAAAACCGATTTATTTAAAATTGAAATTAAATCATAGTCAGAAATTAGAATTTTGGATTCCTGCCAATGTCTTCTCATAATCCCCTGCTTTGTGAAGAAAACTTTAATTATGTGGTTGAAGTATTTGTCTCTAACTTAGGAGTGGGGTAAAGACTCCACCTTTTCCAAAGTTCTCTCAGCCTGTTTCCACAGCAGCAATGCTCTCTGGGAAAATCCAAATTCATGCAAGTTTTACCCTGTTTTTCAGGGAATGAAATCGGAGTCCAGTAAGAGTACCTGTTCCTAACCAACATTCTGAAGGCAGGCTGCTCATGCATCTAACACTGACAAACCGTATTTCTTAGAAAGTTACTAAATTGTGACACAGAATTAATAAAACATCCACTTAGTAAAGTATTAAACACTTCAGTGCCACCCCTACCAAAAAAATGCCTACAGTTACAAATTACAAATTCAAATAAAATGGAGTCCTGGGCACAAAATTTCCTAAGAAAACTTTAAAATACTACTGTTATCAAATACTACTGTTGATGGGTCAATTGTTTTCTGGGAAAACTGAGCTCCAAGTAGCTGGTAAAATACAGGAAGAGTAGTCATAGTCCCTCATATCTCTTCAAAGGTGCTTTTAGAAGTTCTTTCCCATACACACACTCATTTGATTTGCACAATCACCCTGGGATTGGCAGGGATGATCATCTCTATTCCATGAGGGGAAAACTGGGCCTCCCAGAGGATGGCTGGGTTCAAGGCTGCAGGGCCAGACTGTGGTGGCCCCAGGCTTCTCCAGTGCTCCTTTCTTTCCAGCATCTGTATTTTACCTGCTTACAATCATCACATTATTTAAAAACAACTGGATTTGCATACATTTGTCCTTGGCATGGTATGGTTGATAAATCATCAGTTTTGGCATATGAGTTCTCAAGTAGATCGAGAGCTTCTCAAGGGCAGCAGATATGTTTGTGCATTTCTTTTGCAACCACGTAGCTGATCAACAGTCCCTACCACCTAGCATTTGAGTGTTTTAGAAGGTGCTTTCCCATGAACCTGGTGCCCACCCATCACTGCTCTTGGCTCCTCATCACTTCCCCAATCACTGCTCCCGGAAACCTCTGTCCCAGGTTGGCTGGCTCTTAGCCCTTACTCTACATTGACAGTTCCTGCTTAACGCTGCCCTGAATTACTACTACTCCTGGTTCCTCCAGTCAATGAGTACTTCTGGACAAGGCTACGCAGGTAAAAATTTACAAAGAACTGTCAACTACCACCCTGGAGTGGTTAAGGATTTTAGTAACGGGCCATACGTACCACCTTTAAAAAAAAATCTTGAGGGCCGGCCCTGTGGCTCACTCAGGAGAGTGCGGCGCTGGCAGCACCAAGGCCGCGGGTTCGGATCCTACATAGGGATGGCCGGTGCGCTCACTGGCTGAGCGTGGTGCAGACAACACCGAGCTGAGGGTTGCGATCCCCTTACCAGTCAAAAAAAAAAAAAAAAAAAAAAAAAAAAA